>NW_022045449.1:0-132043 GCF_003957555.1 Calypte anna | reverse complement strand
GCTCCTCAGGACCCGTGCCTGGACCCCGTGACGGTACCCATAAACTTGTGCCCTGCAGGTCTTTAGATGATCACAAAGCTCTCTCTTCTCCCCCAGCGGGGGCTCCTGGGTTTGTCCCAGGCCCTGCTTTAGATTCAATTCTACCTGGGATGGATGTGGCTCTCCTGCCCTGCTCCCCAGCTGCTCCGACCACCTCTCTACTCCTCCCAGGGTACCTTGCCCTTGCTTCCCGCCTCTGCATGCTTCCTCCTTGTGTCTGAGGGCTTTTAGGAGCTGCTTGGCTCATCCCCGCCGCCTCCGGGAGTTTTTCCCCGGCTTGCGATGGGGAGTTGGGAAAACAGCAGCCCCCTGCATGCCCGGGGCGCTCCTCCTCTCCTGCTGCCTGAGCCGCCCTGACCCCGGGGCTGCCCCGGCCCGGCCCAGCTGGGAGGGGGAGCAGGAGGAAGGGATCTGGGCAGGGAGAGAAGGCAGGGAAAAGAGTGGTGAGGAGGGGGAAAGAGATGGGGGGGAAGGGGGCAAAGAGGGAGGGAGAGGAGAAGGGCGGGAAGGAGGAGAGAGGGGGGATGGAGAGAGAGCGGGCCAGGGGCCTGAGAGAGACAGAAAAGGCCCCAGGAGAGGGGAGTGACAGAGGGGTGGGAGAGGGAGCAGGAGAGAAGGGAAAGGGCGAGGGGAGAGGGAGAGAGAGGCAGGAAAGGGAAGAGGCTGCAGGAGAGAAGAGGGAGAGAAAGATGTGGAGACGGAGAGAAACAAAAATAAGAGCAGGCAGGGAGGAATTGGGAAGTGCTGAAAGGGAGACAGAGAGTGAAAGCCCAAACTTGAGATGAGCAAAGGACAGAGAGGGAGGGCTGAAGAGCTGGGGGCAGGGAGCTGGGCAGAGCCCCAGAAGAGCAGTGATGAGCAGCTGGGCCAGGCCCCAGCACCCTGGGCTTCCCCCTGGGGTCTCCATCTCTGCTGTCTGCCAGCACTGGGGGCACCCCAAATGTCCTGCCTGCTCCCCACAGCCCTCCTGAGCCTGGGTGTCCATGTCCCAGGGCTGCTTTGGGGGTGTCAGGGCTCTCCCGGGGCACTCTGGGACTGAATGGGAGCAAAGCAAATCCAACCCCTCCCCTCTGATCATTGTCCCCAAGGTGACTGAGCAGAGCTGTGGCACGTGCTGGAGAGCATCCCACTGGGAGGTAACAGAGGTTTGCAGAGCAACACTGAGATCTGCCTGAGAGGAAAGGTGTCCAATGGCCTCCGGGCAGCCCAGGTCCCAGGTGAGATGGTTCTCTTGGAGGCCACCAGAGCAGCCTTCGTCTGGCCCTGGTTTTGGTGAGAGATGGAGCAGCACAGAGATGTTTCCCAGGCATCCAGGGCTGTCGAGCTGTTCCCAGTGCCCCCATGAGAGGTTCTGGTCCCAGGAAGCCTCTCCCCATGGAGCAGAGGCTGTATCCAGCCTCCCCAGCATGGGTACAGCTGCCTTGGGGGGGTCTCAAGGAGGATGAGATCACCAGCCTGGTGCTTCTGCAAGAGAAATGAGCTGCTGGGGGGGAAGGGGGGAGGGGGCTGAAGGGAAGGAAAAGGCTCCTTTAATCCTTAAACCTTGCATTCATTCATTGCCACTACAGGTGACAATGGTCCCTTAAGTGTCTGGGAGAAGGTGAGGAACTCTCCCCCACCTCTATGAGTCATACAAGAGGCTTTTTCATACCCAGTTCAAAGGAGGAGCTAGAGAGGGTAAAATAACCCTTCCTGTGTAACCCACTTCTCGTCTCTCACTTGTCATCTTGTCCTGGTTTGGGCCAGGATAAAGGTGATTTTCTGTTTTGTACTTTTGCTTTCAGCTCATCTCTTGTAAGTGGTTCCACGTGCTGAAATTAACAGCAAGTTAATTAAATTAATGGCAAACTAGCTTGCTCTGACTGCACAGAGCTCACTGCAAAAGTTCCACTGCCACTGTACAAGTGTAGCTACACAGAAAATCATCTTACAGTTCCCTGCTGAAGTCTCCCAAAATTCAGCCCCCAAATGGGAGCCCTAATAAGAGATCCCAAAACAGTTGGGAACAGAACAGGCAGCCCAAGAGGTGTTGTGTTCCCCTGAAGCTGCCTCTCCCTCCTTTCCTCCTCCCACACTTCCCTCCATTTGGCAGGATGGCACGGAGACCCCCCAGCCACCCCGAGCAGGCCTGGGAGGAGGTGAGGGCTCCTCAGGAGAGCAGCTCTCCAGCAGAACCCTGCAAGGTGACCATGGCCCAGCCACTACAGATGAGTGAGTGAGTGAGGGGCCCTAGGGGGCTGGAGAGGGTCCAGGGCCCAGGGATTGGGAGTGCCGGGATGCTGGGATGCTGTTTCCATGGCAACAGGGGTACCACAGGCAGGGGGCACAATGGTGGTGGTGCCTGACTGCCAGGGCTGCTTGGGGCTGGGAGCTGGTCCCAGCACAGCCTCCCTCCTCATCCATGCCAAGTTGAAAGCTCTTCCACTGACTGGGAAGCTTGTGAGCCAGAGTGTCAAGGGGCCCTGCGGGCTCTGCTTGCCTCTCACTGCTCTCTTTGCTTCCTCTCCTGGCCTGCCATCCCCTTCCAAAAGGGCTGGGTTGACCTGCATGTCCTCCAGGCACATCTGAAGCATCCCTCCCCTGCAAAGAACTTCCTGGCACTCAGGGCCTTGGTGGCACTGTCAGAAGAAGAGGAGATGGTGAGCGAGGTGGAGTCAGGCAGAGCCACCTTGGCAGCCTGGGGCTGGGGCAGGGGGGTAACGTGGTGGCTTGAGTCTGGCTGGGAGGAAGGAGGTGGCTGTCAGCAGAGTGAGCCCTGCTCCAAGCAGCACAGAAATTCTCTGCTTCCCCCAGGCCAGAAGAATGAGGTACAGGTGCCTGCTGGATGACATCCTGCTGTGCCTGAGGAATCCCTGTGCAGACAGCAGAGTGTCAGCCTTGCTCATCTTCCACAAGGTGATGGGGCACCTGAAGAAGAAGGCCAGAGCCATTGCTCTGCTGCTGGTGGAGGAGCTCCCACCCTTCTTTGGTGATGTAAGGAGCCTGAGCCCCACAGAGGGGCAGAGGGCAAGGACCCCATGGGCAGCACTTGGGCAGCTCCTCACACCCCTGGGCTCTCTCTGCTGAGAGGGCTGCTGGGTCCTGCAGCCCAGTGCAGCTTCTCCTTGGCAGGATGAGGCATCCACGCCCCCCAAGCATCTTCCCTCACACCCACCCACCAATGCCCCTGCTCACTGTAGGCAGGGAGTGGCTGTTGCTGCACTCACCTTAATTATCTCTTTTTCTCTTTTTCTTTCTCTTTTCCTTCCTTCCTTCCTTCCTTCCTTCCTTCCTTCCTTCCTTCCTTCCTTCCTTCCTTCCTTCCTTCCTTCCTTCCTTCCTTCCTTCCTTCCTTCCTTCCTTCCTCCCTTCCTTCCTTCCTTCCTTCCTTCCTTCCTTCCTTCCTTCCTTCCTTCCTTCCTTCCTTCCTTCCTTCCTTCCTTCCTTCCTCCCTTCCTTCCTTCCTTCCTCCCTTCCTCCCTTCCTCCCTTCCTTCCTCCCTTCCTCCCTTCCTTCCTCCCTTCCTCCCTTCCTCCCTTCCTCCCTTCCTCCCTTCCTCCCTTTCTTTCTCTCTTTCCTAGAAAACAGAGAAGAAAAATTTCTTCATGGAAAGAGTGGTGAAGCATTGGAAGAGTCTGCCCAGGGAGGTGGTGGAGCCTCCATCCCTGGAGGGGCAGCTGTGGTGCTGGGGGAGATGCTGTGGTGGTGCAGGGGGTGCAGGGCTGACACTTGGATTCCATCATCTTGAAGGAACTTCCCAGCCACGATGATTCCATGATTCCATGTGCCAACGCCTGCCTGGACACAGCCAGCCTGCCTGCCAGGTGACAAAGGGACCCTTTGTGACCTCACCTGTGACACCACGGGTCCCGGGGTCCCTTCTGAGCGCCGGGGAGGCCCCGGCTCAGTGTCCAGCAGGACAGCAGAGGTTACAGAGGCGAGCACAGAGTTGCCAGCAGCCCTGAGCAAGCCATGTCTGCAATCTCAGCATTCGAGAGAAGCCTCCATGGATCCCAAGAGGACCAAGGAGAGTGGGAGATGGTGCCTGGTGCCTGGGAGAGGGATGATCCAGGGACTGGGGCTGAGTGGATGCCCTCGGGGCAGACAGGGGAGAACTCGACAGCCCTTGGCTTGTCTGATGACATCCTCTCCCCAGCCCCTGAGGGCTGTGAAGCTCTACAGGCTGCCCTGGAACCACCATCCCCTGGAGATGATTCCCTGTCCCATGCAGGGCCCATCCCAGCCCTCTCCCTCTCCCCATGCAGTCCTCTTGGCCCCATGGGCTCTCCCCCCCTGCAGTGCAGCCTTGGGGCTGGCTGCACTGCCCCCCCCGTGCCCACCCCCCCTGGCCTCTCCTCTTCCCCCACTCTGCAGAGACACCTGAGCCAGCCCTGTCTGGACTGGAGTGGAGAGGAAGAGGAAGAGGAGGAAGGCCACCCCCCTGCCCCATCAGAGGCGTGGGAGGCCGAGCTGCAGGAGACAGGTGAGTGAGTGAGGGGCCTTTGGCTGCTTTGCTCTCCTCCTGCATGGCAGTGGTTGCTGGGCACATCCCCGGCCTGATCCCTGCCAGTCCCCTCTTTGGGTCCCTCCGCCCAGGGCTGGCTCTGTCCTCAGGAGCTGGCACGGGGCTGGGTGTGAGGTAGGGGACCCTTGAGTCTCTCCTGGCAGCACCTTCAGCTCACCCTCCTCCCTTGCTTTCTTAGATTCCAACTCTGATTCCAGCAGCTATGAGGATCTGCCCCCAGTGGAGGAGGGAGAAAGGCAGATCCCCGTGGATGCTCTGGGGGACTCAGCAGAGGTACCCACAGAGACTGGCACCTGCCCTGTGCCTGCTCCAGCTGCCCCCACACTCAGGGATCCCTTCCCAGACACCTGCTGTCTGGGCAAAGATGGGGGGGAAAAAAAAAAGTCCCAAAGACAGGAGTCCTGTGGGTAAGAGGGATCAATCAAGGAGCCCCACAACCTTCTCTTCTCCTGGCAGAAGCTGAGGGACCTGGAGAAGCGTCTGAAGGTTTTGGAGCTGAAGCCTTCACCCTCCAGGCTCTGGAAGCAGGAGCATCTCTTGCAGGTCTGGCACTTGCAGAGCAGGTCACTGCTTCCCCAGGGCAACCCCCCCGGGAGGTTTCTGCAGCCTGAGGGGCACAGAGGCCGCTTTTGGAGGGCGGCAGAGACAGGAGCAGAGGCTGGAGTGGGAAGGGGCTCTGGTCACCTCCCTGGCCATGGGGGATTGGTGTGAACCCTGAGCTTGGGAGGGAGCCCAGGGACATGAAGGCAGAGTCAGGCTTTGCTGCTGTTCCCAGGAAGGGAGCCTTGGCAAAGGATCCAAGCCCTGCCAGGTGCTGAGCAGAGCTGTGAGCCCTGGGAGAGCCAGCAGAGCCCAGGGCAGAGCATTGGCTTTTCTTCTTGCAGGGCCTGATGCTCTTCACAGCCTCCCCCAGAGCAGAGGAAGGTCAGAAGGCCCTGGTGCTCATTGCCAGGGCGATGGAGGCAGGCATCAGCCCTTCCTCTGCCAGGGTAAGGAGCCCCCAGGGCCAGACAAGCTCCAGTGCCCCCCTCACTCAGCCCTTCCCGCTCTCCTGGAGACTCACTCTGTGGCTATCCCGAGTCCCAGTCCTCATGCCAGCTGAGGACTGGAGAGCAGGGAGAGGCAGAGGGGAGAGCGGGGCTGCAGGGGAGGCTGTTTGTTCCTGCTGGGGACAGCTGGGCCTCCCCCGTCCTGCTGCTCTGCTCCCCTGGGCTGGGGGCTGCTGAGAGGGGACCCTGCACGGGGCAGAGGAGCTGGCAGCGTGCAGGGGCTGGGGCAGACACCTCCACAGCCCTCTGATCCCTGCTTTTCCAGTGCCTGGGAATGCTGGCAGGACGTCTCATCCTCTGCTGCGCCTCCAGCATCAGGAAGATCAGCTCCACGGCAGCAGGGGCTCTTCAACATCTCTTCCACCTGCTGCATCGACAGCGCTGGGGAGGCTCTGGGCCAGGGCCTAGAGTTTCAGCTTTCCTCCACTCCTCTCCAGGCTGGGTGTCAGAGGCCGAGGAGATGGACATCGGTGGCCTTGTCAGGGTAAGGAGCTCCCTCCTTGCTGGGACCCTTCCCAAAATGCCTGGGACTGGCCTGGCCTCCCTCTCCCTGCTGAGAGGGTTCCTATGCCAGGCTGTCCCTCCATGGGGTGCCCCAGCAGCAGCTCCAGCCCTCCTGGCCCCTGGCTCTCTGGAGGGCCAGCAGGCCCTGCCCATGAGCCCAGCCCTCCTCCCTCACCCTGAAGGAGACCCTCCCTCCCTCTCTCCCTCCCTCCCTCCCTCCCTCTCTATCTCCCTCCTTCCCTCTCTCCTCCTCTTCCTCCTCCTCTTCATCCTCCTCTCCCTCCCTCTCTCCTCCTCCTCCTCCTCATCCTCATCTTCCTCCCTCCTCCTCCTCTTCCTCCTCCTCCCCTCCCTGCAGGGATTGCAGCCCCTGCTGCAGCTTTCCTGCGGGCACTGCTGCCAGCACTGCCGGGCACCTCTTGCCGGGGCTGCTGGCACAGCCCAGCTGAGCAGCACCAGCAGGGCACTGACATCTCTTCCCTCCTTCCCTTCCCTTCTCCCCACAGGAGTTTGGAATTTACTCCTGGGCTGCAGAGAGGACCAGCCTGGTCCTCACAGCTATAGCAGCCCTGGGTGATTCCAACACCCAGGACAGCCAGGCGGCCTGCAGGCTGCTGGAAGTGGCCACCAGCGACCCTGGCTTCTGGCTGGTGGATGTAAGTGTCCTGGGGCTGCCCTGTCCTGCCCATCACACCTTCCTGGTGCTTTTCCCTGCTCCCTCCCTCCCAGATCCCAGTCTGTTGGGCACCTGAAGCCAGGGCAAGGCAGCAGAGAGGGATGGGATGGGCAGGGCAGCAGTTGCAGTGGCATCTGAGGAGATGGTTGCACTGCAGGGGCAGCACCATAGAATCAGAGAATCACAGAGAATCATAGAATCAGCTGGTTTCTTAAAAACCTCCAGGGATGAAGAATCCACCCCCTCCCTGGGCAGCCCACTCTAATGCCTGATCACCCTCTCTGGGAAGAATTACTTCTCTTCCTAATATTTAACCTCCCCTGTTGGAGCTTAAGACCCAGGCCTCTTGTCTTACCATCCTCACCCGTGTCCCCTCCAGGCAGAAGAGATCTTGAGGTGCATCCACAGCACCCTGCAGCATGTCTCCAGGGTGACAGCCCAGCAGAGCCTGGAGTCACTGCTCCGGCTGCTGGCTGAGAGGAGACCCGAGGACACTGTCAGGACTCTGCTGAGGATGAGTCCAGAGTGTGACAGGTAGGAGCCCCTCCAGCCCTGGGGACCTGCTCCAGAGCCCGGGCACAGCAGGGTGGCCGAGGCAGCCCTGCTAACGGAGCTCTCTGGCTTGCAGTGCTGCCCTGGAAATGTGGGTGGTGATGCTGTCCCCGGCCAGAAACACCCAGAGGATCTTCGAGGGGCTGCTGGGTGTGATGGAGGGCTCCATGGCAGACATCAGCGTCTCAGCTGTGAGTGAGCAGAACAGGTCTTGCTCAGGTTCAGGGCTGTTCCTGGCTCCCCAGGCAAGCAGAGGCAGCCCCTGCTGCCTGCCCCAAACACCCACCTCCTCCAGGACTTGGGGACACAGCCCCTCAGGGCCAGCAGGGACCTGCCCTGCACCAACCCCCTCTGTGCCAGCCCCGTGGGGCTGCTGGGGCCCCTGAGCACTAACAGGAACCACCCTGCAGCATTCTGGACACCGTGTTCATCCACGGTGTGCTGGCAGATGGCTCACAGCCTCCATGGGGCCCTCTGTGCAGTGCAACAGCAGCGTCCGTGCACTGAGAGCTGTCCCTGTGTCTTTTCTGCAGGCATCCCAGGTCCTGTGCACACTGAGCCAGTGGCCGCACTGTCAGGAAAGCCTGACAGTGCTCATGCCCAGGCTCCTCATGGCCCTGACCAGCCAGCTCGTCCGTGATCCGTGGATTCGGGGAGACGAGCAGGAGGTGGCAGTGAAGGCCATGAGATCTCTGCTGTGCGCGGCTGGGTGTGAGGAGCTTGTCCGGAGGATCCAGCGGGAGGGTGGCTGGGACTTGCTCCTCGAAAGTGAGGCCCCCCAGAGAGGAGTCAGCTTGCTGGCCAGGTGAGAGCCCTTTTCAGCCTCAGCAGCCCCATGCCCGGGGGCAGAGAGCTCAATGCCAGCAAGGCTTTGCCTGCCCTGCTCACCGCCAGCGCTGCTTTTCTTTCCCTGCCCAGAGAGATGAGTAAGAGCTCAGCTGAGCAGCGCTCCTGCCTGTTCCAGGGAGTCAAAGAGATGTTTGGGTCTGCAGGGCTCTGGCAGAACACCGTAGCCTTGACTTTCTATGTTGAGGTAAGGCTGGTGGGAAGCAGTGCCTCTGGCAGATGCTTCTGAAGCCGTCCCTCTGTCCCAGGCGGCTGCCGGGTGGGATGGCAGTCTCCGGAGCTGGGACAAGAGGGCTCTGCTGTCAGTCCCTCTGCCCGCCCACCCTTCCTGCTGGGGCAGTGCTCAGCACCCCTGGGTGTCCCCAGGCAGGGCTTCTCCCGGGACAGGATGGGACGGGCTGTGTCAGCCCCTGTGTCAGGCCCTGAGCTGGCAGTGGGAAGCGGGAGCTGCACAGTGTTGGGGTCCTGCAGCTCTGCCCGTCTCTCACCGCTGTCCTCCTTTCAGCTGCTGGGCTGCCAGGACCTTGAGAAGACTCCAGGTGACCTGCACCTCCTCCAGCAATACCTGGAGTCTTACAGCCGCACGATGCAGTTGCTGGCACTCAGGGGCTTGGCAGCCCTGTCAAGAGATCCACAGATGGTGAGGAGCGAGGTGGAGCCGCCTTGGCAGCCTGGGGCTGGGGCATGGGGGTAACGCGGTGGCTTGGGCCTGGCTGAGAGGAAGGAGGTGGCTGAGCAGGGGCCACAGAGCCCTCCCTGCCATCCCCAGCTCTCCCTTGTCCCCCACAGGCAGGAGGGGCAGGAGCCTGCCAGGAAGCCGGGCGGGAGGCTGGTGCTCAGCACAGGGCGTTTGTGCCAGGCTGCTCCTCCACTGCTCCAGCAGCACAGAAATCAATTCCCTGTTCACACAGGCAGCAGAAATGAGGAGCGGGGCCCTGCTGGACACCATCCTCCAGAGGATGACACGCGGTGTCAGCGACATCAAGGTGGAGGCCCTGCTCTTATTCAGAGCCCTGCTGGGCGGGCAGTTGGAGCCGAGGAAAGCCAGCCAAATAGCTGTGACAGCAGCAGAACGACTCCTGCCCCTCTTTGATGATGTAAGGCTGCTGTGGGACCTGACCCCGCAGAGGGGCCCAGGGCAAGGACAGCTGCCCTCCAGCCCAGCCCCGCGGGCAGCTGCCCTCCTCACTCCCCTGGGCTCTGCTGGGAGGGCTTCTGGGCTCTGCAGCCCAGCACAGCCTCTCCTTGGCAGGATGAGGCCTCTGCTGCCCCCAGCCCCACCACCCCGCAGCATCTCCCCACTCAGAACAACAGGAACCATGGGTAGGGAGAGGCTGCTGCTGCAGTCACCCTGACCTGGGTCTCTTCCTTCCTCTCTGCCAGGAGTCCAGCCAAGTGAGAGAGCTCTCTATCCTCCTCTTTGGAGAGCTGTTGGGGGTGATTGTGAAGAGGGACAAGAAAGAGATGAAGGAGTTGGTGCAGAGGACCCTGATCTTTCTTTTCCTTCTGATGAGTGACGAGAGCGTGGCCGAGGTACAGCCTTCAGAGCTGACCCTTCAGAGCTTTGTCCTTCCCTCTGCCCCAGCCCTGGCAGCAGCTCAGCAGCTCTTGCCCATCTCTCTGCTGCTGGCTGGCAGAGCGTGACACCTGAGCTGGTGGCTGCCCCGGGTCCCTGCCTCGGGCACTGAACACCCCCCCTTCAGGCTCTGTCCCCAGCTGCCTCTTCCCAGAAGGAGCTGGGGACACTTTGCAGCCTTCCCAGAGGAGGGGGGTGAGAGGTCTCCTTCTCCCAGCTGTGGTGCCAGCTCCCACCCTGTGCTGCTTTGCAGGCGTCTGGCAAGGCCCTCCTCGCCTCCGCCAAGTTCCTTGGCTGGACTAAGCTGAAGAGAGTGATTAAGAACCAGGAGACGTGGAGGATTGGGGAGATCCTGGTGAGGACAAGCCCCAGGTGGCAGGGCCTGGGCTGGACCAGGGCTGCCCCATGTGCCCAGGGTGTGGGTGTGCAGCTGCTCCTGGCTGGCCCTGCTCCAGAGCAGAACACACAGCCTGGAGCTCAGTGCCCCTTGCCCTTCCCTTTTTCCTTTCCATCTTTCTCTTTGCCTATTCCATTTTTCCCTTTTTCCCTTTTTCCCTTTCCAATTCCCCCATTCCCCTCCCTCAGTCCCGCAGCCCCCCCAGGGGTTCTTCTGCAGACCCCTCGAGTTCCCCCCAGCCCCTGGGTGCTGCAGGAGCCCCCAGCCCGTGCTCTGGCTGGACCTCAGCCCCCCAGGGCTCCTGGCTGGCAGAAAGGAATGGTCTGGAGGGGAAGGGGTTGGGGATGGGCACAGGGACTGCTCTGGCACACAGGGAATGGTCTGTGCCAGCCCTGTGACCTTGGTCTCTCCACAGCTGGAGCAGGAGAGGAGCTGGGCAGAAGACTATATGATCTTCAGCCGGATGCGGCTCAGGGATGCTCGAACTGGTGTGAGACTGGCAGCCATCAGGTTCATTGGTGAGCAACAGCCCCCGGGGACCCTCTTCTGGCTGCCCCGGGCAGGGGGCTGTGCAGTGCTGGGCAGGGGGAGGTCTGACGGGAGCTCTGTGCACAGGGGCTGCTGGATGGCGCCTGAGGAAACATCGGTATAAAGTGCTGGGAATGATCTATGGTGAGTGGGGTCAGAGCTGGGCTGGATGGGGCTGGATGGGGCAGGGGACAGAGCCTGGGCAGGGGGCTGCCATGCCTGGCCCCATTGGAGGGAAAAGCCTCAGGGGAGGGGGAAGCTCTTGGGGACACTCTGGGGGTTAGGACTGGAGGATCCTTGAGGTCCCTTCCAGCCCAAGCCAGGCTGCTGGCATTCCTGAGCAGCAGCTTCCAGCTGCTCCCTGGCTCCCACCTGCTCCTCCTGGCCAGGGAAAGAAATGGATGGGGCTGGCACGGGAGGGGCTGTGCAGACAGGGAGGTTTCACCACTCTCTTTTTCTTTCTCTCCCAGCCCTCCAGCGCCTGGAAAAAGACCCTGAGCCCTCAGTCCGGTGCCTGGCAGCTCAGACCTCCCTGATCCTGGAGAAACTGCAGCCCCGGCCAGGATCAGAATAGCCCCTCCGGGCTCTGTGCTGCTGCCCCTGGTGTCTCAGGGACAATCTCCTCCTGCCAACGGTACCTTCACCAATGCCACACTGCAGTTGCTGTCCCCCAGACCCCCATGTGCCTCCCCAGGCTCTACTGGACTGTCCCAGTCCAAACCAGTGCCTTACAACCCAAACCAGTGCCCTCCAAGCCCTCCTCTCCACACCCAGGACTCTCCTCGGGTTAAACCTCCCCAATGTCACCCGAGCAGGGGACAGCAGCAGCGTGGGACTGCAGGTGCAAGTGCTGAAGATGAAGGGGGGAAGAAGTCACTGAGACCCCCCCTGACCCGAAGAGCCCGAGGGGGGGGAAGGACTCCTGGGGCCGATGGCAACGTGTGAACCACTCTGGAACCAGCAGCTCCATGGCCTCCTTCCCACAGGCAGCACCCCAACCTGCTGAGCAGACACCATCACCCCTGCAGGTCAGCTCATCCCATCCCATCCCTCTGCACAGCCTGGCCCCAGGTGACAACCAGGTGTCCCCTCCTTTGGGCTGTCCCCCCAGAGCAGCACCCACGTTGGGTCACCCCCTGTGCCACTCCTCTCTGCATCCCACTGTCCCCAAGCATCCGGCCACCTCCGGCGTGCTGCTGGCTTGCACCAGGAGCCAGGGGAGAAGTTTTCCTTCCCACGGCTGCTGCCAGTGCCCACGCTGGTGCTGGGGGGTGCAAGGAGGCAGAGGGGAGAAGGGCTCAGGGTGTCAAAAGCTCCAGTTGACCCCAGCGCTGCTTTCTGGCTTTCAGGGCTTTGTTTGGCAGCTTCCAGGAGGAGTGGAAGATGGGGAATGTTTCCTGGGAACTTGTCATCACTCAGCGTGGGACACTGGGACACTCGTGGCTTGTGGAACCCTTGCTGGTGGCAGCAGCGCGGCTCGGTTCACAGGCATCCTGACCCAGTGCTAAAGTTCCTCCAAGCTGACAGTGACCCAGCAGCCAGCTGGGACTTCCTGAAGGGGTTGAAGAAAGCATCAAACATTCCCTTTCTCTCCCAAATAGCTCTTTTTGGGGGTGATCATTTTATTAAAACACCTTTTCTCCCTGTGCTTCTGCCCCCCTGGTCACTCCTTCCTAAGACCAGTGTGACGTTATTTTCCCTGAAATAAATCACTGTGTTCCTTTTCAAACCACAAACCTGGTTACTTTTCTGATTTCTAGGATGCTCTTGCACAGCAGCAATGTTTCCTCACAAACAAAAATGTCAAATATCACTCGTTGCAGCCCGTGGCAGTGCTGGTCAGTTGTGGTGCTGGGCTGGCAGTGATCAGCTGGCAGTGCTCAGCTGGTGGTGATCGCTTGGAGGTGGTGAGTTGGTGGCAGCTGAAGTGGTGGTGGGGAGATGGTGACGGTCCTGGGGGTTCTGGGGGTGCCTGGGGGGTTCTGGGGGTGGCTGGGGGGTTGGGGGGGTCTCTGGGGGTGCTGGGGGGGTTCTGGGGGTTCCTGGGGGGTTCTGGGGGTGCTGGGGAGGGGATTTGGGGGGGTCCCTGGGGGGTTCTGGGGGTATCTGGGGGGTTGGTGGGGTCCCTGGGGGGTTCTGGGAGGTCCCTGGGGGGTTCTGGGGGTGTCTGGGGGGTTGGGGTGTCCCTGGGGGGTTCTGGGGGTCCCTGGAGGGTTCTGGGGGTCCCTGGAGGGTTCTGGGGGTATCTGGGGGGTCGGGGGGGTCCCTGGGGGGTCTCTGGGGGTGCTGGGGGGGTTCTGGGGGTTCCTGGGGGGTCCTGGGGGTGCTGGGGAGGGGAGTTGGGGGGGTCCCTGGGGGTTCTGGGGGGTGCCTGGGGGGTTCTGGGGGTGTCTGGGGGGGTCCTGGAGGTGCTGGGGAGAGGAGTTGGGGGGGGTCCCTGGGGGGTTCTGGGGGTGCTGGGGGGTTTTGCGGGTGTCTGGGGGGTTCTGGGGGTGTCTGGGGGGTTGGGGGGGTCTCTGGGGGTCTCTGGGGGGTCTGGGGGTGCTGGGGAGGGGAGTTGGGGGGGGTCCCTGGGGGGTTCTGGGGGTGTCTGGGGGGTCCCTGGGGGGTTCTGGGGGTGCTGGGGAGGGGAGTTGGGGGTTCCCTGGGGGGTTCTGGGGGTGCTGGGGGGTTCTGGGGGTGTCTGTGGCGTTGGGGGGGCCTCTGGGGGTGCTAGGGGGGTGCTGGGGGGTTGGGGGGCTCCCTGGGGGGGTTCTGGGGGTGTCTGGGGGGTTGGGGGTGTCCCTGGGGGGTTCTGGGGAGAGGAGTTGGGGGTTCCTGGGGGTTCTGGTGGTGCTGGGGGGGTTCTGGGGGTGCTGGAGTGGGTTCTGGGGGTGTCTGTGGCATTGGGGGGGTCTCTGGGGGGTTCTGGGGGTGCTGGGGGGGTCCTGGTGCAGGGGGTGCAGGGGGAACCTCTCAGCCAATGGTAACAGACCCTGCCCCCTAGCAACAGGCCCCACCCCGTAGCAACGGGACCACCAATAGGAAAGAACCCATCATCAGGCCCCGCCCCCTAAAAGCAGTGCCCCCCCACCCCCGCTTATTCCCTAGCAACAGTCCCCGCCCCCTGGCAACAGGGAGAGCCCTTAGCAACAGTCCCCGCCCACCCCTAGCAACAAGCCCCGCCCATCATAGCAGCAAGCCCCGCCCCTTAGAAACCCCCCAAAAACTCCCCAAAAACTCCGCTGTTTTGGGAGATTTAACGAACAATGGCGTATAATGAACTGGGAGGGACTGGGATGGACTGGGAGGGGATTGGGAGGGACTGGGAGGGGATATGGGTGGGACTGGGGTGTACTGGGAGTGTATTGGGATGGACTGGGAGGGAATTGGGGGGAACTTGGAAGGAACTGGGAGGGACTGGGATGTACTGGGAGGGGACTGGGGAGAACTCAGGGCAACTGGGAGAACAGGGCTGCCGCCACTGGTCCCAAGTGAACTGGTTTGAACTGGTCTGAACTGGTTGAACTGGTTTGAACTTGTTCGTACTGGTCTCTACTGCTTCATACTGGGGGCTCCATGCCTCAGACCTGGGGGGGGGACGACTCATGGGTGTCCCCGACGTCCCCTTCCCCCCCAAGGTGACATCACCATCTGGCCTGCATCACTAATGACGTCATCGGTGACGTCATCACTGTCGTCATCATCCCCATCCCTGCCCCGGCGGGGGAGGGACCCTGGGGGGGGAGGGCAGGGACACTGAGGGGGGGGACGACGTCCCCAACCCCCCCAATGTCCCCAACCCCCCAATGACCCCAATGACCCCAATGTCCCCCCAATGTCCCCAGTGTCCCCCCAGTGCCCCCCGTGCTCCCAGTGTCCCCAGTGTCTCTCACCCCCCCTGCACGTCCCCCCCCGCAGTTCCCGTTTTTGGGTCACTTCCTCCCAGCGTCTCCCAGCGGTCACCAATAGCGCGGGGGTGTCCCCAACCTGGGGGGGGGACACACCAGTAACCACCAGTAAAAACCAGCAACCCTCCCCGTATCTCCAGTGTGACCTAGAGAGCCTCCCCAGTACCTCCCAGTACCTCCCAGTGCCTCCCACTATCCCCACTGTGGTCTAGAGAGTTCCCCCAGTATCTCCCAGTGCCTCCCAGTATCCCCAGTGTACCCAAAAGACCCTCCCCAGTATCCCCTACTGCCTCCCACTATCCCCAGTGTGGACAAAAGAGCCCTCCCCCAGTGTCACCCAGTGCCTCCAAGTACCTCCCAGTGCCTCCCAGTGCCCCCAGTATGGCCAAAAGAGCCTCCCTAGTCCCTCCCAGTGCCTCCCAGTATCACACAGTCCCTCCCAGTATCCCCAATGTAGCCTAGAGAGCCTCCCCAGTACCTCAGTGTGCCTCCCAGTATCCCCAGTGTGGCCAAAAGAGCCTTCCCAGTAACTCCCAGTGCCTCCCAGTATCCCCAGTTTGGCCCAGAAAGCCCTCCACTATCCCCCAGTGCCTCCCAATCCCTCCCCAGCCCCTTCCCAGTGCATCCCAGTCCCACCTGCATGGTGCTCAGGCAGTCCCTGCGGAACCTCCCACTCGTGCTCGTGGCCACCACGGAGGTGACCGCGGCCACCGCCACCGGGAGAGCCTGGGCCAGGAGCTGCTGGGACTGGGAGGGGGACAGGGAGGCACTGGGGGGAACTGGGAGGCACTGGGAGGGATCAGGGGGCACTGGGAGAGCGCTGGGAGGGACTGGGAGAGGGCTGAAGGGGGATGGGGAGGGATTGGAAGGGACTGGGAGAGGGCTGAAGGGGGATGGGGAGGGATTGGAAGGGACTGGGAGGCACTGGGAGGGACTGGGAGAGGGCTGAAGGGGGATGGGGAGGGATTGGAAGGGACTGGGAGGCACTGGGAGGGACTGGGAGAGCGCTGAATGGGGACGGGGATGGATTGGGAGGGACTGGGAGGCACTGGGAGGCACTGGGAGAGGGCTGAAGGGGGACTGGGAGGGACTGGGAGGGACTGGGAGGGGACGGGGAGGGACTGGGAGGGACTGGGAGAGGGCTGAATGGGGACGGGGAGGGATTGGGAGGGACTGGGAGGCACTGGGAGGCACTGGGAGAGGGCTGAAGGGGGATGGGGAGGGATTGGAAGGGACTGGGAGACACTGGGAGGGGTTGGGAGGGACTGGGAGGCTCTGGGAGGGACTGGGAGAGGGCTGAATGGGGATGGGGAGGGATTGGAAGGGACTGGGAGGCACTGGGAGGGACTGGGAGAGGGCTGAACAGAGACGGGGAGGGATTGGAAGGGACTGGGAGGCACTGGGAGGGATCAGGGGGCACTGGGAGAGCACTGGGAGGGACTGGGAGAGGGCTGAAGGGGGATGGGGAGGGACTGGGAGGGACTGGGAGGGACTGGGAGGGACTGGGAGGGACTGGGAGGGACTGGGAGGGACTGGGGTGGTATTAAGAGGACGATTTGGGGGGTTTTTTGGGGGGGGTTCCTCATCCTCCTGAGCCTCAGGAGCCCCCCCAGGAGGGGGTGCAGGAGCTTTCGGAACCCCCGACCCAACCCCGCCCTGTTCTGGGCTACCAAAGGCTCCAGCTGGGCTAGCAGCAGGCTCCGGGTGGCTACCAAAGAGAGGGAAGGGGGGGGGGGTTCACTGAGGGAGGGGGAGACACACACACAGACCCCCCCCCCTCCAGGGCCCCCCCAAAATACTGGGGAGCCCCCCAGGACTCCCCCCTCAGATCTTGGGACCCCCCTGATATTAGGGACCCCCCCCCGATATTGGGGGATTTTAGGGACCCCCCCCCAGATTTTAGGGACCCCTCCCCATTTCAGGGATCCTCCCAGATATTTGGGGGACCCCCCCCATATTTTAGAGACCCCCCCCGTTTTGGGGTCCCTGCTCACCCCCATCGTATCGCTGGAAGGGGTCCCGGTGGGTGAGGAAGAGGAAGAGGAGGAGGCTCTGGGGGGGCTCCTGCCCTTCCCCCCCCCCCCCAATTTGGGGGAGTCCCCGCACCCCGAAAGTGACATCGGGGACAGCCAGATGGGGGGAGAGGGGGAAGGGGTGGTACTGGGAGGTGACCCTGAGCCCAAACTGGTCCCAGTCCGCCAGGAGGGAAGGGTCCAGCAGGGAACTGGGAGGGGAGTCCCGGGGGGGGGGGGGGCCCCGCGGGGTCGAAGAGGAAAAGGTGGGGGGAGGGTCAAGGGGAAACACGGGAGCTGGGACCCCCCCCCCCCGAACCCCCACCACTGCTCCCAGTACCTCCCAGTATGGCCCCCCCAGTCGCCCTAGTTCTTCCCAATCACTCCTAGTGCTTCCCCCAGTTCCTTCCAGGCCCTCCCAGTGCCACCCCCAGTTCCTCCCAGTCACCTCCCAGTCCCTCCAAGTGCCCTCCCAGTTCTTCCCAGTCACCTCCCAGACCTCCCCAGTTCCTCCTAGTGCCCTCCCAGTCTCCCCCTTTTCCCCCCCAGTCCCTCCCAGTTCCCCCAGTTCCTCCCAGTACCTCCCATTCCCCTCCCAGTTCCCCCTCAGTCCCTCGCAGTCCCCTCCCAGTCACTCACAGTTCCTCCCAGTGCCCTCCCAGTCCCCCCCTCTTCCTCCCATTCCCTCCCAGTGCTCCCCCCAGTCACCTCCCAGTTCCTCCAAGTGCTCTCCCAGTTCCTCCCAATGCCCTCCCAAACCTCCCCAGTTCCTCCCAGTTCCCTCCCAGTGCTCCCCCCAGCTCCCCCCAGTCACCTCCCAGTTCCCCCAAGTGCCCTCCCAGTTCCCCTCAATGCCCTCCCAAACCTCCCCAGTTCCTCCCAGTTCCCTCCCAGTACTTCCCCCAGTTCCTCCCAGTCACATCCCAGTCCCCCCAAGTGCCCTCCCAGTTCCTCCCAATGCACTCCCAAACCTCCCCAGTTCCTCCCAGTGCCCTCCCAGTCCCCCCAGTTCCTCCCAGTTCCCTCCCAGTGCTCCCCCCAGTTCCTCCCTGTCACCTCCCAGACCTCCCCAGTTCCTCCCAGTCACCTCCCAAGTCACTTCCAGTGCTCCCCCCAGTTCCCCAAAGTCCCTCCCATTCCCCTCCCAGTTCCCCCCAGTCCCTCGCAGTCCCCTCCCAGTCACTCACAGTTCCTCCCAGTCCCCCCCCAGTCCCTCCCAGTCCCTTCCCAGTTCCCCTGCGCTGTTCCCCTGGGATATCTGGACGCTGCAGAGGGTGACGGGGAGGTTGGGGACCCGGAGGTGACATGGGGCGAGCGCGGCCATGGGGCACAGGGCCACCTCCCCTCCCAGCCCGGTGGCCGCCACCTCAGGGAGGACCCTGAGGGGGATGTGGGGACCGGGACGGGGGTGGAGGCGGCTGCAGGGGGGAGGGAGACCCCCCCCAGGGGACACCAACCTGGAGGGGGGACACCGGGGTCACCCCTGCAGGGACACTCTGTCCCCCCGGTGACCCCCACAATGTCTCCTCCCTGTCCCCCAATGTCCCCTTCGTCCCCAGTGTCCCCCCCCCATGTCCCCAGTGTCTACCCAGTGTCTCCCAATGTCCCCCCCCCAATGTCCCCCCCACATCCCCTGATGTCCCCATGTCCCCCCATCCCCACTGTTGTCCCCGAATGTCCTTCCGTGTCCCTTTCTTCCCCCATGTCCCCCATCCCCTCCCTGTCGCCCCATGTCCCCCCATGTCCCTTCCTGTCCCTTTTTCCCCCCCCAATGTCCCCTCATGTCCCCGTGTCCCCCAATGTTCCCCTCCCATCCCCATCACTGTCCCCAATGTCCCCCCCATGTCCCTGATGTCCCTCTCATCCCCTGATGTCCCTCATGTCCCTCTCATCCCCTGATGTCCCCAATGTCCCCCCCATGAAAACTTGGGCTGGCCTTAACCCTCACATGGAACCCTACCCACAGCACCACCAATAACCGGCCTACGGGTTTCCGTTTGACCACCAGCCTTGAATATACAAGCCCTAAACAGCCATTTTACCACCAACCTTGAATCAACCTTGAATTTCCCATTTTCCTCAATGGTGTCCCAAAAGTCAGAACAGTTATGTTGGGCCCACTCCGCACATGAGGAGGTCCAGGGGGCCAATAAAGGGTGAGGCCTAAGACACAATCTGAGCTCACACTTGAACTCACAACCTCAGCATGCTTGGCTTTAAGTGCTGCTGTCCGTACGGTGCTACCTTTCATTCCAGATGTATCAAGACGAATCTCTCTTAGGGAACGGCACTTCAAGGTGTAACCAGGTGTTCCAGCAGAGTCTCACATGCAGTCCTCTAAGCCTTCATCTCTCAGAGTTTACTACCCTGGATCGTTGTTGTTGTTTCAAGAGCAACTGGTCTCTCTGCTGGCTAGCCAAGGGCTGAGCTGTGCCTGTGTCTAAGGCCTCACCTTTTATTGGCCCTCTGGTCCTGCTCATGCGCAGTTGGGTCCCACCCTAATCAGAAACAGCTGGGCTTGTCATTAGCTCATGATCATTCCCTCGCAATTAGTGTCACCTGGTTGCCTCATTTCACTACAGCCAGTCCCGATTGTTTCCACTTTTAGGACCCCATTCAGCAATAGGGGAAAACGGCCGCTTCGGGCTGGTAGATTCAAGGTTGGTGGTAAAATGGAAACCCGTAGGCCGATTGTTGGTGGTGCTGTGGGTAGGGTTCCATGTGAGGGTTAAGTCCAGCCAAAGTTTTCAGTGGTCACTCTTTGCATTTGTTACCAGTTGTAGTTAAATTAGGCAACCAGGTGCCACTAATTGCCAGGGAGTGAGCATGAGCTTGTGTCAAGCCCAGCTGTGCCTAATTAGGGTGGGCCCCCACTGCTCATGAGCAGGACCAGGGGGCCAATAAAGGTGAGGCCTAAATCACAGGATCTGCTCATTCCTGGGCTTACTAGCAGAGAGGCCATTTGCCCTTGGAGCAACAGCATGGCTCCTGGCTACTCAACTCTGAGAACCATAGGCTTAGAGGTTTGCCCGTGTCTCTCTGCTGGAACACCTGGTTGGACCTTGAAGCGCTGTTCGCTAAGAGAGGTTCGTCTTGGTACATTTGCAATGAAGGTGGTACCGTGCTGATAGCAGCACTTAAAGCCAAGCATGCTGAGGTTGTGAGTTCCAGGGTGAGCTGAGTTTGTGTTTTATGCCTCACCTTTTATTGGCCTCCTGGTCCTGCTCATACGCACTGGGGGCCCACACTAATAAGGCGCAGCTGGGCTTGATACAAGCTCATGCTCACTCCCTGGCAATTAGTGGCACCTGGTTGCCTCATTTCACTAGAGCCAGTCCTGAATATTCAGACTTTTGGGACCCTATTTAGCAATACAGGCAAATGGCCGCTTAGGGCTGGTAGATTCAAGGTTGGTGGCCAAATGGAAACCCGTAGGCCGATTGTTGGTGGTGCTGTGGGTAGGGTTCCATGTGAGGGTTAAGGCCAGCCCAAGTTTTCAGTGCTCACTCTTTGCATTTGTTTGCCAGTCCCTGTTGTTCGGACTTTTGGGACCCCATTCAGCGATCCGGAAAACGGCCGCTTCGGGCTGGTAGATTCAAGGTTTGTGGGATGGGGATCAGGCTGTTCCTTGATATTTCATCTGTTTTCTTCCCACTGTCCAGTAGAGTTGAAGTCGCCAGCCTCAAGCTTAGGGAAGAAAACAGTGATCAGGCAAACACCCTGAGTTCTGAAGGATTAAATATTTAAATATTTTTATTTTAAATAGTGGTGGGTTTGTTTTGTTTGTTTCTCGTCAGCAGTAAGTCACCAGAGTAGTCTTATAGAAGAGAAAGGGCTGTGGACAAAATAGTTTGATATCTAAGACTGTCATCACCTGCACAATTACACACTCTGCTCAGACTCCTCCTTCTGTGTGCAAAGGGGATTTAACCAGACACAGAGAAAGGGAAAAGAGCTTTCTGCTTATTTTCCCCTTTCTGTGAGAAGCATCCTTCAGGATAGACTTCAGGATGAAAGAGAACTGGGAACAAAGCAACTTTGTTATCTTGTGTTTCTGCTCTCAGATGGGATTGTTTTGAATTAAGAGACATGCAAGGAACACTGACATGCCTCACACTAACTGTTCTCACAGCAGGGAATAAAAGCTCCATCAGTCAGTAGGGCTTTGCAAATAGGACACAAGAACTCGTCAGGTATGGGATCATCAGAGGAGGAGGAGGAGGAGGAGGATGGCTCTTTGGATAAACAGAAATGCTTTTCCTTCTTTCCTCTGGCATATGCTTCCCTGTAGGCAGAGTGGGGAAGGAAAAAGACAAAAGTTAAACACAGGCACAAGGAAAAATTTTCCAAGCTTTGGATTTTATCAAAGGAAGTAAGAGATGGAATTTTTGAGTGGAATTTTATACTGGAAAGCCCAGTACATCTCAGCCCAGCAGACCAGATTCCTTCTTGGAACCTAGGACACATTGCTGGCTCATGAGAAACTTGGTGCCCACCAGGACCCCTCCCAGCCTGTGCTGAAGGTACAGAGAGGATCCAAGGCTGTGTCATTAGATACAGATTATTTAAGCTGGCAGACTGCAGGGCATGAAGAAGCAAGAGTGGAGGGGCTGGGACAACTGAAAAGCTATTAGACAACATTTTCTGTCAGAAATGATAGAAATGAGGGACAGGCATCAGTGACAATGTTGACATTCAGCAAAAAAAGCAAAACAATTACCAAATGGGTCACTGAGACATTTCACTTCACTGCTTGATAGGAGCTGGAAATACATCAAGAGTAAATTCACTCAAGTGCTTTTTTTTGGTGGTGGTGATTTTCACAGCTGAATCAGACACAGAAATGCACTGAACAGGCAGCTGAAAGAAACTCGACCCCAAATTACCAACAAATAGGACTGCGTGGGGATACCAGATTTAGAATAGACTAGGTTTTTATATTAAACAGTGTCTTCCAGTAACAAAAGAGAGAATTTTGGTGCCCTGTAACAGGCACTGGGGCCACAAAGTGAGCACCTTATCCTGCTGCAGATTTTCCTCTCAGAACTACAGGATGTTGGGACACCTGAAACATCACAGTGCCTGCGTGGCAAAGCTACTGGCTGCCTTTTCCTCCTGAAAATAGGGACACAAGAGGGAAAAAATATTCCAGCACACTCCACCTCCAACCACCAACCAACCAACCAACCCAGGTATTCTGACCTCTAAATCTCCTGCTCCACAATGACAGGCAGCAACCCCGCTTCTTCCCGGGACACTCCACTCCTCCTCAGAGCCAGGGACTGCAGGAAGGCTCAGCCAGGGCTGATCTCCTCCCCCCTGGGAACAGCTCCCTGAGCTGACACACAACCCCATCTCCATGCTGGCAGCAATGGGTGCCTGAGGGCTCCCTGTGGCAGGGCCGACTCAAGAGGGAGCTCCACGGCTCTTCCCAGCACCCGATGGATGTGGATTCTGAGGAGCAGGTGGCAGCTGCTGGGAAAGGAGCAGAGGGGAACAGCAGCCCAGCAAGGAGCAGGAGGAAAGGGGGATGGGCTGCTGGGCTGCCTGACTTTCTATAGGCTGTGGGCAGGAGAGGGGAGGGAATAGTGACCCCTCTCAGAGCCCTCAGGCTCACAGACCCTCCTTCTTTACTTCTCCAACTCAAACTTCTTTAGTTCCTCCACTCCAACTACGACAGGTACCTTTGTTCCACTCAGTGGGAACCTCACCAGACCACCATCACCTCTCCAATAGGATGGACAGAGGCTCAGCAACTGCGTCTGCCAGCTCCTCAGGACCCGTGCCTGGACCCCGTGAGGTCCCATAAACTTGTGCCCCTGCAGGTTCTTTAGATGATCACAAAGCTCTTCTTCTCCCCCAGCGGGGGCTCCTGGGTTGTCCCAGGCCCTGCTTTCGATTCAATTCTACCTGGGATGGATGTGGCTCTCCTGCCCTGCTCCCCAGCTGCTCCGACCACCTCTCTACTCCTCCCAGGGTACCTGCCCTTGCTTCCCGCCTCTGCATGCTTCCTCCTTGTGTCTGAGGGCTTTTAGGAGCTGCTGGCTCATCCCCGCCGCCCTCCTGGAGTTTTTCCCCGGCTGCGGGATGGGGAGTGTGGGGAAACGGCAGCCCCCTGCATGCCCCGGGGCGCTCCTCCTCTCCTGCTGCCTGAGCCCGCCCGACCCCGGGGCTGCCCCGGCCCCGGCCCAGCTGGGAGGGGGAGCAGGAGGAAGGGGATCTGGGCAGGGAGAGAAGGCAGGGAAAAGAGTGGTGAGGAGGGGGAAAGAGATGGGGGGAAGGGGGCAAAGAGGGAGGCAGAGAGGGAGGGAGAGAGAGGAGAAGGGCGGGAAGGAGGAGAGAGGGGGGATGGAGAGAGAGCGGGCCAGGGGCCTGAGAGAGACAGAAAAGGCCCCAGGAGAGGGGAGTGACAGAGGGGTGGGAGAGGGAGCAGGAGAGAGGGGAAAGGGCGAGGGGAGAGGAAGGGAGAGGGGAGAGAGAGGCAGGAGAGGGAAGAGGCTGCAGGAGAGAACAGGGAGAGAAAGATGTGGAGACGGAGAGAAACAAAAATAAGAGCAGGCAGGGAGGAATTGGGAAGTGCTGAGAGGGAGAGAGAGAGTGAAAGCCCAAACTTGAGATGAGCAAAGGACAGAGAGGGAGGGCTGAAGAGCTGGGGGCAGGGAGCTGGGCAGAGCCCCAGAAGAGCAGTGATGAGCAGCTGGGCCAGGCCCCAGCACCCTGGGCTTCCCCCTGGGGTCTCCATCTCTGCTGTCTGCCAGCACTGGGGGCACCCCAAATGTCCTGCCTGCTCCCCACAGCCCTCCTGAGCCCGGGGGACAGCTGGGCTGTGGTGTCCGTGTCCCAGGGCTGATTTGGGGGTGTCAGGGCTCTCCTGGGGCACTCTGGGACTGAATGGGAGCAAAGCAAATCCAACTCCTTGCCTCTTATCATTGTCCTCAAGGTGACTGAGCAGAGCTGTGGCACGTGCTGGAGAGCATCCCCCTGGGAGGTAACAGAGGTTTGCAGAGCAACACTGAGATCTGCCTGAGAGGAAAGGTGTCCAATGGCCTCCAGGCAGCCCAGGTCCCAGGTGAGATGGTTCTCTTGGAGGCCACCAGAGCAGCCTTCCTCTGGCCCTGGTTTTGGTGAGAGATGGAGCAGCACAGAGATGTTTCCCAGGCATCCAGGGCTGTCGAGCTGTTCCCAGTGCCCCCATGATAGGTTATGGTCCCAGGAAGCCTCTCCCCATGGAGCAGAGGCTTTATCCAGCCTCCCCAGCATGGGTACAGCTGCCTTGGGGGGGTGTCAGGGAGGATGAGATCACCTGCCTGGTGCTTCTGCAAGAGAAATGAGCTGCTGGGGGGGAAGGGGGGAGGGGGCTGAAGGGAAGGAAAAGGCTCCTTTAATCCTTAAACCTTGCATTCATTCATTGCCACTACAGGTGACAATGGTCCCTTAAGTGTCTGGGAGAAGGTGAGGAACTCTCCCCCACCTCTATGAGTCATACAAGAGGCTTTTTCATACCCAATTCAAAGGAGGAGCTAGAGAGGGTAAAATAACCCTTCTTGTGTAACCCACTTCTTGTCTCTCACTTGTCATCTTGTCCTGGTTTGGGCCAGGATAAAGGTGATTTTCTGTTTTGTACTTTTGCTTTCAGCTCATCTCTTGTAAGTGGTTCCCCGTGCTGAAATTAACAGCAAGTTAATTAAATTAATGGCAAACTAGCTTGCTCTGACTGCACAGAGCTCACTGCAAAAGTTCCACTGCCACTGTACAAGTGTAGCTACACAGAAAATCATCTTACAGTTCCCTGCCGAAGTCTCCCAAAATTCAGCCCCCAAATGGGAGCCCTAATAAGAGATCCCAAAACAGTTGGGAACAGAACAGGCAGCCCAAGAGGTGTTGTGTTCCCCTGAATCTGCCTCTCCCTCCTTTCCTCCTCCCACACTTCCCTCCATTTGGCAGGATGGCACGGAGACCCCCCAGCCACCCCGAGCAGGCCTGGGAGGAGGTGAGGGCTCCTCAGGAGAGCAGCTCTCCAGCAGAACCCTGCAAGGTGACCATGGCCCAGCCACTACAGATGAGTGAGTGAGTGAGTGAGTGAGTGAGGGGCCCTAGGGGGCTGGAGAGGGTCCAGGGCCCAGGGATTGGGAGTGCCGGGATGCTGGGATGCTGTTTCCATGGCAACAGGGGTACCACAGGCAGGGGGCATGGTGGTGGTGCCTGACTGCCAGGGCTGCTTGGGGCTGGGGGCTGGTCCCAGCACAGCCTCCCTCCTCATCCATGCCAAGTTGAAAGCTCTTCCACTGACTGGGAAGCTTGTGAGCCAGAGTGTCAAGGGGCCCTGCGGGCTCTGCTTGCCTCTCACTGCTCTCTTTGCTTCCTCTCCTGGCCTGCCATCCCCTTCCAAAAGGGCTGGGTTGACCTGCATGTCCTCCAGGCACATCTGAAGCATTCCTCCCCTGCAAAGAACTTCCTGGCACTCAGGGCCTTGGTGGCACTGTCAGAAGAAGAGGAGATGGTGAGCGAGGTGGAGTCAGGCAGAGCCACCTTGGCAGCCTGGGGCTGGGGCAGGGGGGTAACGTGGTGGCTTGAGTCTGGCTGGGAGGAAGGAGGTGGCTGTCAGCAGAGTGAGCCCTGCTCCAAGCAGCACAGAAATTCTCTGCTTCCCCCAGGCCAGAAGAATGAGGTACAGGTGCCTGCTGGATGACATCCTGCTGTGCCTGAGGAATCCCTGTGCAGACAGCAGAGTGTCAGCCTTGCTCATCTTCCACAAGGTGATGGGGCACCTGAAGAAGAAGGCCAGAGCCATTGCTCTGCTGCTGGTGGAGGAGCTCCCACCCTTCTTTGGTGATGTAAGGAGCCTGAGCCCCACAGAGGGGCAGAGGGCAAGGACCCCATGGGCAGCACTTGGGCAGCTCCTCACACCCCTGGGCTCTCTCTGCTGGGAGGGCTGCTGGGTCCTGCAGCCCAGTGCAGCTTCTCCTTGGCAGGATGAGGCATCCAGGCCCCCCAAGCATCTTCCCTCACACCCACCCACCAATGCCCCTGCTCACTGTAGGCAGGGAGTGGCTGTTGCTGCACTCACCTTAATTATCTCTTTTTCTCTTTTTCTTTCTCTTTTCCTTCCTTCCTTCCTTCCTTCCTTCCTTCCTTCCTTCCTTCCTTCCTTCCTTCCTTCCTTCCTTCCTTCCTTCCTTCCTTCCTTCCTTCCTTCCTCCCTTCCTTCCTCCCTTCCTTCCTTCCTCCCTTCCTTCCTTTCTTCCTCCCTTCCTCCCTTCCTCCCTTCCTCCCTTCCTTCCTTTCTTTCTCTCTTTCCTAGAAAACAGAGAAGAAAAATTTCTTCATGGAAAGAGTGGTGAAGCATTGGAAGAGTCTGCCCAGGGAGGTGGTGTAGCCTCCATCCCCGGAGGTGTTCAACAGAGGGGCAGCTGTGGTGCTGGGGGAGTGTTGCCTTCGTTGAGGCTTGGCGACCTGGTTCAAGGACAACTCAGCAACCAACCTCAGGTTGCTTGGACCATCAGCTCACAGACATCAATATGATGGATGGCAAAATGGCGTTTATTCTTTGGAAGCACCTTGTTTTATAGCCTAGGTTTGCACCGTCACTTCCGCCTGCTTGCGTCAGGGGTCCATAAATTTATTGGCTGTCCGAGGGTCCAATCTTTCCGTACAGCGCGAGATCTTCCGGTCGCCAGACCCTAACTCCCACATTTCCCCCTCTCCCCATGCTTAACTAAATGGGCAGAAGTACAGACGGCTTAAAATATTAAAAATATAAAAATGTAGTGGTTAGTAGGTTTGTGTAAAACATAAGGCACACCAAACAAGTGTGTTAGTAGAGGTATCGCGGACAATCAAAATCACACGAAGGCATTGCCGCCTCCCCCTGTGAAGGCTATTTTGCCCCCGTTTAGAGGTTCAGGTGTGGGCAGCACACGAAGGCATTGCTGCCTCCCCCTGTGAAGGCTATTTTGCCCCTGCTTGGAGGTTCAGGTGTGGGCAGGATGCCTGCCAACTGGTTGTCCTCTCTTCCTACAGCTACTCGAAGCTGTTAAGCGAAGGTGAGAACCCTCTGGCTGTCTTCCCTTCCTGCAGCTATTAAGATTGCCCACTGTGAAGCCAGAAAGGGACGAACTGGAGTAATGATATATGCAGGCGAAGCTGAAAACCATATTGCAGCAATCCACTGTAAAGCCAGAAAGGGACGAACTGGAGTAGCGGCGCTATGTGTACTATTATAGCTACCGAACAGACATCTGTTCCGGAAAATGTGGACACTAGACATGCAGGCAGATAGAGGAGGCTTGCCAAAGGAAATGGAATTTCGAATCTCTCCGCATTCTACTAACAAAGAGATTTGTATCACAGCTTATACTCTATTGGCTACAGGAAGAGGGGCCTCTGACTTCACATTTCCCCCCTCCCTATGCCCAAAGATACATTAATAATGTTAGTTAAGAATCTATCATTCCTAATCATTCAGTGAAAATCACACTATCTATAAAAACTTGTGCAAAATTATCCCTTATCCCTAAGTTACAAAGTTAAAGCACCATGTTAGAATCAGTTAGTAAAACATAAAAAAATCAGAGGTAGTTTAAAGCTATCTAAACGACACTGTAGGAATGTTTGCTTAGAGTAGCTGCCTACGTTCTAAAAAGAGAATATTAACTCTCTCAAGTCGGCTTTTGACGAACGACACTAATCTGTTCAGGATACAGGGTCCGAAGATTAATGTCAGGACGAGTATCGCAATTGGACCTATCAAGGTTGATACCAGGGTTGTTAACCACGGAGATTGGTTAAACCATGACTCAAACCATCCCTGTTGGGTTTCCCTATCCTTTTTCCGTTGAGCCAGTCTCTCTCTCAATTTTGCCATGGAGTCTCTAACGACTCCGGTGTGATCGGCATAAAAGCAACATTCCTCTTTCAAGGCGGCACAGAGGCCTCCTTGATGGAGAAACAGGAGATCTAATCCCCGTCTGTTTTGCAACACGACCTCAGAAAGCGAAGAGACAGACTGCTCCAGAAAGGACATGGATTTCTCAATCTTCTCCAGGTCTTCATCAATGGCAACTTGCAGCTGGGTCAGGCCTCGCTGCTGACTTGCCAGGGAGGCCACTCCCGTGGCTGTACCGGCAATTCCCAGGCCAAGCAGAGTTGCCAAGGTAATGGCTGTCAGCACCTCTCGTTTTTGCAGGCTGTAGCCCATCTGTTCCCACAGATGGTACAGATCTTCTTCTGGGTGGTACAGGACCCTGGGGGCAATCAGAATCTGAACACAAAAGTCATTAGCAAAATCGAAGCGTTTAAGGGACACGCATGGCGTTATTCCCAGTTGGTGGCAAATCCACATCCCTGGTGCGAATGGGATTGCCCACGCACGGGTCTTATCTACCGCAACGACTTTTGCACAGGCAGAGTAGCCCCGGCTTGCTAGATTAGTGTTGCCGAAGCATACCCCTCTGCCACTGACTTGGCTCAGGGTGATTCCCTTTCGTGGTGTGTCCCATTTACATTGGGCAGGGTCACTGTCAGACGAATACGTGAAGGAGGCATTGATTGCGATACCCTCATAAAAGGGAGGATTCACATCATAGCACAACCAACAGGAATCCGTCAGATTGGGGTCGGATTGGTTCAGTGACTGGAAGGCAGCGTCCAACACGCCAAAAAACGGTTTACCGACCACATGTTGGGCGTCTCCAACCGGTCGTTTGGGGAGAACTGTCTCCTCAAGTGACAGGGGACTGGTTGCTATGGAGGCGGAGGTTGGCAAGCTGCTTCTCCTCCGCTGATCATCACTTTTAATTACAATGTTGGGGCCAACCGCTGTATTGCTCTTAATTTCCCGCTTTTTGATAAAGAATAGACCTCCCCTATCACCTCCAGTCTCCCGGTACCTGAAACCCCATGTCTTACCGACTGCCCACCCCAGGTCATTTTCTTCGGTGACAGTCAACATAAGATATCTGCACCACCCCTTGTCTCTGAGTTTAAACCACACCGCAAGATTGTGACCCCGGTGTGGACGAGGTATGCGTCTAGCGCAGTTGCTGGGACCCCATTGTACCCTTAAGAATTTGTCTGGCCCTGCTCCTGGTGCCCAATCAGAGGCTATGGTCTCACAGCCCCAAGAGGCGCAATAGAATTGGTCAGGGGCATGGCAGTAAGACCTACCAGGATTGGAGCTAGGGCACATATAGTACTGCACGTGAGTCAAACAAGGGTTCGTGGGGACCAATTCACAGGGAGTTACCCTGAAGGTAGGAGGCCCTGAGGTGACGATTGTCTGTAAGAGTTTTTGGTCCTCCCATCTACCCAGCACCCATTCCCATGGTTGATGCTCATACCAACCGCTGGAAGGCATTATGAGTCCCAACAGCAAGATTGTACAAAAGCACCGTGCCCCCCACCCGCGGGGGCTGGTCCGCCTTTGTACGGGCTCTGCAGATGTGGGTGCTTGAGATGTGGGCGGGGAGGTTGCTGCCATGTTGTCGTCGTCCCCTGCTACCGGGAGATACAGATTTCGAGGGCGTCCGACAAGCCGGTCCTGTGAACAGAAACTTACAGTTTTTGTTAGTTTAACTCTACTATTATTATTGTTATTATTATTACTATTACCATCAGTCTGAAGGTCTGGTTTGATGGACTTAAGTGGACACCACTTAACTTTACCATCTTTTTTGACAGCTGCATACCCTCGCCCTGTGAGAAGTAATCTCCATCCCTGTTCCCATTCACCTAGCTCATTTCTGACTACAATTAGTGGGCCCTCCTCCATTGTTCGAGTGGCCCAGTGTTTGTGGGCCGGGCTATTTGCTTCTTCTCCTCTGGGGTACTGATTAAGGGCTAATAGAGCTGTTGCCAGCAGGCGCGCTTGGTCTCTCGAAGGAATGGAGTTGTCGAAGCCTTCTGCTTTTGCTAATACCTCTAGTTTAGATTTCAGAGTCTGGTTCGCGCGTTCGACTATGGCCTGGCCTGTGCTGTTATATGGGATACCATGTACCAGCGTAATGCCCCACTTCTGGACGAAAGCTTGTACAGATTTGGACACGAAGTTTGGGCCATTGTCAGTTTTGATCTGATTAGGAATGCCGAGCCATGCCATAGCTGTCAGCCAGTGCTGGATAGTCGCTTTGGAGTCAGTCTTAAGATGCTGAGTGGCTACGATCACTCCGCTGTACGTGTCCACGGTTACCGCTAGCCATGCTCTAGGTTTTAGCAGCTGGCAGAGTGTAAAATCTGTCTGCCACACTTCGGAGGCTTTGAGACCTCTGGGGTTTACTCCGCTGGACCACTGTGGTGCTTTCTGGCAGTAGGGACATGTGGCTACGATGTGTTTTGCATCAGTGACTGAAATCCTGCATTTCTTCGCCAACGCTTTAGCTCCAATGTGGAGAGACTCGTGCAGCTGACGGGCATCTTTTAATGTCCACAGTCCTTTTGCAGCAGCATCTGCTTTGTCATTGCCGATCTGGAAGAACCCTTTAATTGGGCTGTGACTGTTGACGTGGATGACTGATATAGTGCCCTGTCGGGAAAGAAGCGCTTCTTCTAGCATTAGAGCTACTGTAGATGTTGACACACCGGGCCCAGACATGGCCAGGCAAAGTTTGGCCACAAACATAGAATCAGTTACTATGTTGAGATGTTCTGTTGGGAACAGTCCACACGCTAGTGCTACAGCCGACGCTTCTAGCTGTTGGACTGAGAGAGCAGGATCGGTCATTTTAACGCAGTGCCATTCTCCTCCTGACTGCCAGACTGCTGCCGCAGTTGAGGTCACTGAGGACGCGTCTGTGAAGACCGTTGGTCCCGGTTGAGGCCGGTCCATGATCTTCAGCGGGATGTCAATGTCTACAATTGTCAGCATTTGGGTCCAGGGGGGCTTTGTAGCATGTCGAACTTCTCCTCCAAATCCGAGGAGAGCTATGGCTAGATGCTCTGACATCGCCACTGATTGTGCTGGGAGCTGCTTGCGGAAGGGTAGGTATATCCTGGCAGGTTCGATGCCTAGGTGTCTTAGGGCGAGTTTCCTGCCTTTCATGATGAGGCTACCGAGGCATTCAAGTCCTGGGCAGAATGCACGTGATGGTTTTCCTAGAACTATCCATTGTACTGGCTTGGCTGTTTCTGGAGAGCCCTGGGCCAGAGCTCCTACTCCCCCTCCTTTTGTGAAGTGCACATACAGATCAAGTGGTATGTTCGGGTTCCACCTGGCAAGTGTGCTTGAGGATACCTGTTGCTCAATGAAATCGAGAGAGCTCATTGCTTTTGGTGTCAGAGTTTTCTGCTCCCACGAGTTCCTTCCTTTTAAGAGATCGTATAGGGGGGCCATGATTTCAGGAGGGATTAGGACTATGTTGCGCAGCCATTGCAAAGATCCCACCAACTGCTGCATATCGTGGAGTGTCTTGATGTTTCGACGGATCTTCATCTGCGGGGGGGTAACATAGGTGTTTGTGATCTCCACTCCCAAGAAGCTCACACAGGGTCCTCTCTTAATTTTCGCACTCGCAATTTCGAACCCATGTGCTTTCAAAGTGTTCGAAATTGTTGACACCAGGTGGTCTACTTGAGTTCCTGACGGCGCGGCAATCAAGATGTCATCCATGTATTGGATGATGGTCGCAGACGGGTCAATATGCCGGATCGGCGTTAATGCTTGATCCACTGCGATCTGGCAGATGGTGGGTGAGTTGATCATTCCTTGGGGTAGCACTTTCCACTGGAAGCGTAGGTTGGGACGTTGGCTGTTTGGAAACACGACAGAGAAAGCAAACCGCTCTCTGTCCTCCTCATGCAGGGGTATTGAAAAGAAACAGTCTTTGATATCAAGGACAGCACAAGGTTGTCCCTCTGGTATCATAGAGTTCATAGGTAGCAGCGTTTGGACAGGACCCATTGGTTGGATTACTTTGTTTACTTTGCGTAGGTCATGAAGGAGACGAAACCCCTCACCAGTTCGTTTGTGTATTACAAAAACTGGGGTGTTCCATGGGCTAGTGGAAGGCTCTATGTGACCTCGCTGTAGTTCGCGGTCAACTAGCTCAAGAAGAGCATCCATTCGAGGCTTTGACAAGGGCCACTGCTCGACCCACACTGGATTGGATGATTTCCATGTCAGCTTGATCGGCAGGAGCGGGTGTGCGGCAGTGGCCCTCAGGGTAAATTTGTCACCCTGGCATTTAACAGGGCTAGAGCATCCCTTCCCAGCAGAGGTGGAACTCTTGGCAGGACATACGGAAAGAGAGTGATGGTTTTCTCTGGTCCCTTTTCAGTGTGAAGCGTAATCGCTACCAATTGAGCGCTTTTTCGAGCTTGGCTTACTCCCCCGACCCCACCCACCATGGGCGCCTCTTCCAGTTCCCAGCTTGGGGGCCAAATTGACTTAGGAATAACTGTAACGTCTGCTCCTGTGTCGATCAAAAAGGATACGCTGATGGCGGTGCTATTTGGAACCCTATAGAGGGAGCAGACCCCCCACACCATTGGTGGGTCGTTGCAGCTTATTGCCAGGGCCACCTTGGGGTCTCGCCCCCAGAAGGTGGTACCGGCTGTCCCTGAAGCGTGGGTGGATTCGGTTGGACCACTGGTTGGGCCGCGTAGTTGGTTGTCGCTCGCTGGGGCGGTGGGTTCGGGAGTGCCTGGTTCCATCCAGGGTTGGTATAGTTGGGCCGCGTCATATCCCAAGTGGGAGAGGGCTGTGTGCAGCCCGGGCGCCCCCTCCCCGTCCCGTTTCCCCGCTTTTTGGATTTGCAGTCCTTAGCAAAATGCTCTTTCTTTCCACAGACCCAGCATGGTCCCCTGCATTGCCTCTGGCGCGGATTAGATGTTGGTGGCTGGTTCACTAGTTGGGGACAGTTTGCCACCACATGGCCCGCTTGGCCACACTTATAACATGCCATCACATCAGCTATTGCAGTGCGGACAGCTACCTGAATCGGGGCTAGATTCTCTTCATTCATGACACGTTTAATCATGTCACCAATACTTGCCTCCGCTGGCAGTGATCGAAGGATTTCTTTGGCTTTTGAATTACACTGCTGACGTATGCAGTCTAGAAGTACCGGGTTTTTTACATCTGCAGGCAGGGACGAAGAGTCCATGGCCGCCTGCAGGCGGTCCACAAATTGTGTAAAGCTCTCACTTTCATTCTGTTTTATTGAGGTCCATGGTGATGACTTGTCTACAATCCTACTGGTAGCACGAATGGCCTCTCTAGCTGCACGGGTGGTTGTCATAATTTCATGGGGTCGCATACCTTGGGCTTGTGCTTGGGGGGTAATCACTGATGCGTCTCTGCCCATCAGTCGCTGCAGGTTGGAGCCATGCAGTGGGTGATCTGCCCCGACTGCTCGGGCTAGTTGCTTTGCACAGTTATCTTCCCATTCTTCTTTGAAAACAAACATGCCTGCCCCATCAAAAATTAGTCTGCCAATTTGTTTTATATCAAATGGGATCATGTCATCTCCCCCAAAAAGCCCATCTATAAGGGTGTTAACTATGGCAGAATTAAGTCCCTTTTCTGCAATTGCTTTAACAATCGCCTGTACATCCTTATAATTTACAGGGGTGTATATTGTTCGTGCCTCATCACCCTCTCCTATCACCCTGACCGGGAATGCTAATGCTGCCGAAGGGACCCAATCTGCACATGCATTGTTTATTTTCCTCCAGTCCGTAACGGAAATACCCTCCTGCAATCCCCCTTTGCTACATCCACAGATGTGTCGGGTTCCAATCCCTCCCTTACTACCATTTGAATCTGAGTCTGCCCGGGGCCACTCGTCCCCGGGACTGTCCGACTCAGAATCGGAACTCGACTGACTGGCTGCTTCCGGGCTCCGATGTTTTTTCTTCCGACCCCGGTCCCGCCCACTTTCCTTTTTGGGGCTCCGACCCCTCCCACCTCCTTTGTGGGCGGGCAGTTCCCTCCCCTTCGGCTCGCCCCATGTCCTGCCTGGGGAGGAGTTTGCCCTGCAGTGACAGATCTGTGGGCGGACCCAACCACCCTTCTCCTCCTTACTCTCCTTATTAGGGCATAGAACCGGATAGGCGCTCTGATTGGTTTCTGCTGCCTCGTTTGTGTTTCCCGCCGCCCGGCTCGCGATCCCGCCCCCCTCCTGGTTATCGGCACCGCCCCCCTTCTCCTTTTCGCTCGGCGCGGTCGGCGCGGCGCCGACGGCGGGGTAGAGCGGGCTGGGACCGAGCGGGTACGCTCCCCCCCCTTTTTTCGCATCGCCTGGCACGGTCGGCGCGGCGCCGATGCCGGGGCGGAGAGGGCTGGGGGCAAGCGGGTCCGCGTCCCCCCCCTTTTTCGCCTCGCTCGGCACGGCACCGGCGGCGGGGCGGAGCGGGCTGGGGCTTGGTGGGTTCGGACCGCCCCCTTTCTCCTTTTCGCTCTCCCCGCCTTCCCGTCCGCGCACGCCCATCAGTTCTGGTGCCCCCCCCTCGTCTCCGGCAGAGGCATTTTTGCCCCGCCCTCCCCCTTGGGGATCAGCGCCATCTTTGGGCGAGTAAGGAGGCGGTCTATGCCACGCGTCATCGGCTTTTGATTTTTCGGCCGCTTCCCTAGCTTCCTCAATTAGACCGCACCAAACGGATTCTGTTTGTTTTGTCTCTTCCGCGGGCGGAATAGGGTTTGGAGGCTGGAGGGGGGTGTCCCCCTCGTGCCGGTCCGCCTGGGGACCGTCATCGGTTGGGGGTGCGGTCTGCGTGGCTGCACCGACCCCGATTTTCGGGACGATTAGTAAACAGTCCCTTGCCTTCCTCCATGTCTCCTGCTCCTTTAGGGCTTTTTCTAAGGCGCCCCTGACCCTCCCCCATGCCTTGAGGGATTTTCCCGTGCCTGAGGATATGGTCTCCTCGGCCATGGCTTTAGTACATTTGTCCCACACCTCTGGGTGGAGGATATCCACCGCCTGGTCAATGACCCCAGTCTCTAACAGCCTCGAAACTGCGAGGGTAAAATCTTTGGGCCTACACTCAATTCCCCACTGTCTATGCAACTCAGATACGACCTTTACAAGGGCTTCCATCCTCCTTGTCGGTCCGGGAGCGTCCTCCCCGCCAGGCTGGTCCTGCCGCTCCGGCCGCTGTTCACCCGAATCCAGGTGAATTTCCCGAACCCGAATTCGACTCCGGTTCTGGCCTCAATTTTCTTCTTTCCCGGGTTTCGGCACCATTTGTTGCCTTCGGAGAAGGCGAGGCGACCTGGTTCAAGAACAACTCAGCAACCAACCTCAGGTTGCTTGGACCATCAGCTCACAGACATCAATATGATGGATGGCAAAATGGCGTTTATTCTTTGGAAGCACCTTGTTTTATAGCCTAGGTTTGCACCGTCACTTCCGCCTGCTTGCGTCAGGGGTCCATAAATTTATTGGCTGTCCGAGGGTCCAATCTTTCCGTACAGCGCGAGATCTTCCGGTCGCCAGACCCTAACTCCCACACTCTCCACTCAAGATCTTACTCACCCTTTAACTATATACGTGTTTTTTACAATTGATTAGAACTCCAGAATTTCCCTCCTTTCTTTAAAAACCATTTTGATGATTCTAATTCTACACAGGTATTAGAACAGCATTACTGGAGACTGAGGAACATACCTGCCCAGCCTGTCAGCAGAGGTTTCTCCTGATGCTCTAGTTGCCAACAAGTGCTTACCCCAGGTAACATGATGACTTTAAACATAACCTGTTTGTGAGAAAAGTCTTATCTGTAAAAAGCTGAAAGGGAAGAGTTTACATCTCGTTAGACAAGGCTACATTGAATAAGGCCAAAACAAATGATTTGGAAAGTCAGTGCTGTTGATTTATGACAATTGTGAGTTTTTTCAGTTTAGTCATCTCAAATGGCCAAGCTGCTTTCTCTCAGCTGGAGGGAATGGTGTTGTGGTTTTATCTATTTTTTGCATTGTCAGGTTAGTCCTTCTTTTTGGTTTAGAGTTGTTGTAGGTAAATTGTAAGGGTGCATTGTGCCTGTAAAAGCTTAAAAGATAAAACAAAACTCAGAATCTTTGTATTTTGTTTGCACCTGAGGTTGTAACTACACTGGAGTGTCTCTGACATAACCAGAATGCCATAGTGTTTTTCCAATATGCTTTTTCATTGTGGTTGGCAAACATGAAAAAGTAAACCAAGACAAATGTCATTCTAAAATGTTCCCTAAACCATGCAGGAATTCTAAAAGGTTTTTTCTGAGATGTTCACATTTTGCATTTGCATGCAGTATATATTTCTTCACATTTGCCCTGTTTTATTTCTTGGGCTTATGTTGTAAGAAAGGAGAATTGGACTAAAGGTCAAACTTACTTTAACAGGAAGAAGAAGATGTCCAAACTCTGTGAGTTACAGACAGGTGTGGTGAGGAACTAAGGGACTACAAAAAGCTTCAAAAGGAGCATAGGTGTTTGTTTTCCAGGTGACTGCTTTGCATGTCCACAGTGGAGAAGCAGATGACCAGGGGTCTGGAGCACCTCTGCTACGAAGATGGGCTGAGAGAGTTGGGGCTGTTCAGCCTGGAGAAGAGAAGGCTCTGGGGGGACCTTGGAGAACCTTCCAGTCCATGAAGGGGCTACAGGAAAGCTGGGGAGGGGCTTTTCAGCAGAGAGAGTAGTGACAGGACAAGGGGTAATGGTTTTAAACTGAAAGAGGGGAGATTTAGGTTGGATATTAGGAAAACCTTTTTCCTCATGAGAGTGGCGGGATACAGGAATAGGTTGCCTAGAGAAGTTGTTGCTGCCCTTCCTGGGAAGTGTTCAAGGCCAGGTTGGATGAGGCTTTGTGACACCTGGTCTAGTGGGAGAGGTCCCTGCCCATGCAGGGGCTTGGATCTTGATGATCTTTAAGGTCCCTTCCAACCCAAGCCATTCAGTGATTCTCTCCCTCCTTAGGAGCTGTGTCCTGATTTCTCTGCACTACCTGAAAAAGCTTGGGTTTTGTTCTGGGCAGCTCAGCAGACAGCAGTGAGACTCAGTGCCTGAGGCAAGTTGCTGCTTTTAAATTCTCTCCTGGCTGATGCCCAGCAGTGGGGTGTGGTTGGTGGCTAATTACAGCCATTAGTGGCTCATTTCAGGCTGGCTGTTCAAAAGCTGGGCTGCCTGTGGAAGGTCAGGCTGGTGCTGGGGCCTGCAGAGGATGTGTTTGCAGCAGGGAACTTTGAGATGATTTTCTGTGTAGCTGGGTGTGACACATGTGGCCTGGTGACAGCTACCATTTGTGTTGAGATTTTCCCCAGAGTTAGGGAAAAGCTAGTTGTCCTGCCAGTAATTCCTGGTAGGCCAGGAGAATTCCAGATGTCCATTTCCCTCTAGTTATGGGTTAGACTTGTCTAGGGAAACACCCTGTACTTGTACAATGGCAGTGGAACTTTTGCAGTGAGCTCTGTGCAGTCAGAGGAAGCTAGTTTGCCATTTAAAGATGACAAGTGAGAGACAAGAAGTGGGTTACACAAGAAGGGTTATTTTTCCCTCTCTAGCTGCTCCTTTGAATTGGGTATGAAAAAGCCTCTCCAGGAGCAGAACTTACCAGTTGTTTGTATGACTCACAGAGGTGGGGGAGAGCTTCTCAGCCTGTCTCAGACACTTAAGGGACCATTGTCACCTGCAGTGGCAATGAATGAATGCTGAGGCTTTAACCTGGGCAAGGTTTAGGGATTAAAGGAGCCTTTTCCTTCCCTTCAGCCCCCTCCCCCCTTCCCCCCGTGAATTGGTTCAGCCCCTTCCCCCCCCCGCAGGTGGTTCGGCCCCGCCCCCCGTTGCCCCTGGCGACTGCCGTTAGCGGTGACTCTGCCGTTGTGGCTCCTGTGCTGAGCTGCGCTGGGCTGCGTCTCTCCGGCTGCTCCCGGTTCTGGACACTGGTTTGCTCTTTCCTCCCGCCCCGTCCCTGCCTTTCCCCTTGCACCCACCTCGTCCCCGTCTGTCTCCTCCCTCCCCTGACCCTGTTTTTGCCCTTCCCTTGTCCTTAACCCCCACCCTTCCAGGTCTACCCCACCCAACCCTTACCCCACCCTTCCGGCTCGGCCGGCTGCCTCCCGCTGCTCCCGCGGGGCTGTGCCCGTGCCACAGCTCACAGAGCTCCTGGGATGGGGCTCTTCTCCAAGAAGCAGAAGCTTCCCCGCTTTGGCAGGGCTCCTAGGCAGCCCTGCGGTGCTGCCTCTTCCGGCACCAGCGCCCCTGAGCCTCAGTACCAAGGTCTGGGCAGGCTGCACCGCGCGGCTGCCCGCGGCCACCTGGCCTGGCTGAGGCGCTGGCGCTGGTGGATGGAGATTTGGGGCATCGACCGCCGCGACAGGGAGAATCGGTGAGGGGCTGTGGGCAGCATGCTCGGGTGGGCTGTGGGAGCATCCCCCCTGCAGGGTTTGTGTGGGATCCCCTTGGAGCTGCTTGCTTGCAAAGCAAGATGTGCCCTGTCAGCTGGGAGGGGGAACTGGAGAGCTTTCCAGTGCTGGGAGCTGCTGGGTGGGCGCCAGTGCTCCTGGAGGTGCTGGGCTGCTGCTTGGCCCTGCTCTCCCTGCAGGGTTCTCTTGCAGCTGCTGAGGCCTCCCCAGGTCTCTCCTGCCCTGTGGGTGATGTCTGCAGGCTTGCAGCAGCAGCAGCAGCAGCAGGAGCAGCAGGGTCTGGGCAGGGTCCCCCGGGCTGGGTGGTGCCACAGCTTTGGTTCTTTCCTTGTCTGTCAGTGTTAAGCTCCCATGTTTGATTCTCAGGACACCTCTCCATCTGGCGTGTGCCAACGGCCACACAGAGGTTGCCAGATTCCTTGTAAAGCACGGCAGCCAGTTGGATGCTGTTGATAATCTCAGGAGAACACCCCTGATGAAGGTGAGTGAGAGAAGTTCTGCTCTTGGAAGAGGGGCTTCTTGACTGTGCATGAAAGGAGAGGTGTCTGGCAGGACTCTGTAGGCAGAGCTGTGCGGAAAGACGCCTGTTGGGTTTGGAGTGGAACAGGCACCTGTCAGATCATCTTTGCAGGTGCTCTTCTTTCCCAGTGGTCAGAAGCTGGGCGAGCTGTGATGGAGTGAAATGGGATTTTGGAAGTCTTCCCTTTTTTTGTGTGTTGTTCCCAGGCAGTAGAGTTTCATCAAGAAGACTGTGTGGCTTTCCTGCTAGAGCACGGTGCCGACCCAAATCTCACCGACACCGATGGCCACACTGCCCTCCATCTGGCCATCCTGGCTCATAATAAAAACCTCGTGGGGCTGTTACTCAGGCATTATGTGGATCATCGTGCCAAGAATAAGGTAAATGTTTCTCTTTCTTCAGCAAGTCCTTCCAGAAAGTGGTGTCAGTATTCCTTTTGCAGATTTTTTTGACTTTGCTTATTAACATGATGTATTTCTCTGACTTTTCAGGAGGGCTTTACCCCACTAGCTCTTGCTATCTCTGAAGATCAGGAAGAGATAGTAGAAATCCTCCTGAAAGCAGGAGTTGACGTGCATGCTCGAGACCGGCATCAAAGGTAAGGGGCTTCTCCAAAGGTGTCCCTTTGGTATTCTTTCTGTTGGACTGCTGAGAAGCATGGGAATGTGCTCTGAGCAAAAGCAGGGGGGCACTGGGAAGGAGCTGTTTCTGTGAGACTTGTGTGTGAAAGCAGCGTGTGCTTGGCTGCTGTGGTACCTCAGGGGCTGCTTTCTGCACTGGGGCTGTCCAGGAGGCATTGTCTGGCAGGAGATGTGTCCTGAGCCTGGCAGCAGTGCCTCAGTTTGAGAAACCAGCTCCTGCACAGCAGCCTGGTGTGCACTGAAGTGTTGTACATGTGGCAGCTCTGTCTGAGCACGCAGCTGTTTTGACTCCCTCTGCCATGTTATTGTTGCTTCCAATGGAACCTGCTTTTTCTTTTGTTCATTGTAATGGAATGGGGAAAAGACTTTTTCTGAGAGCAAGCAGGACTGAAAGGAATGTTTCTGTGTCTGTGTCAAGTGATCCATTTCATAGGATGTTTTGAATCTTTCAGGACCCCACTGATGATTGCTGCTTCTGTTGGGCAGCTGAATTTGGTCCAAGTTCTCCTTTCTTACGGTGCCAAAGTTTCCCATGAAGACCGTGATGGGAACACAGCTGAGGATTATGCTGATCTTCATGGGTACTGGAGGTAAGCTTTGAACTTTCTGATGAGAAGAAGTGGTCAGTTCTCAGCGTGGCTTTGGAATGTTGTTGGTGGCAGCACCAAGGTTTAATGGTGTGTTTAGAGGTGTGTTGAAGGTGTGCTCAGGGATGTCATCTGATGGGTGTGGTTGCTGTGTGTTCTGGTTTTTGGGCCCAGGCTGATTTTCTGGTACCGGTGGGAGGCCCCAGAGAGAGGGTGTGTAGCACCCTGAGGGACTCGTGAGGGGTGGAAGAGACAGGGCTCAGGATTCCCTGCCATCTCCTGCCAGCCTCTCTGAGAGCCCAGAGGATGGGCAGCCTGGTCCCTGCCTGCTCCCTTCTTCCCTGCTGCTGGGCTGCACTGGGAGCTCTTGGGCAGAGGCTCCTGTTCTGTCATCAGCTCGCCCGTGCTCAGCAAGATCCGAATCCATCAGGGAGATGGAGAAAGGGGTGAATGCCATTCCTCAGATGCTCTCTTGATAGCTGAGACCCAGGCCCGACAAGGGGCTATGACAGCATCTTCACACTCTCGGATAGTTTTAATCACATCACCCACAGTTGCATCTATCGCTGCAGGAACCCATAGCATTACTGATAGTGTATGATTAAAAGGTGGTGGTGCAGCATGCACAAACCTTTGCATCATAGGTTTAGGGCATGGTACGTGATAGGGATCTTCAATGTCATCATTATTATAGATCACGTCTCGCACAGCCAATTCTTCGAGATACCTGATAGCTTTTCCAAGCCTGGCTGCTTTGATCTGTGGGCAGTCTATTTCCCCTTTATAGGGATATCTCTCCCTTACAGCTGACAAGAGTCGTTTCCACAGGCTGGTAGTTCCAGCCTTTTCCCCAAATGCCCGATCAATACCTGCATCTTTGGCCAGGGATCCCAACTGCCTGGCTTCCTTCTGAGTTAATGGTATGGTAGCAGCCCCCTCATTCCAGCATCGGAGTAACCAAGAGAGAAGTGGTTCACCTGAAAAACGGCTGTAGTCTTTTCTCAGAGTACGCAAGTCTCTCATGGAATAGGGCTGAGAAGATTCTGAGTCTGAGTCCTCAGCTGACTCTGCTTTAGAGTATGCTCTAGCTGGTCAGGGGGCTGGGGGCAGCTGGGGACCCCTCTCCTGAGTCAGCCCTGCTGCGAGGGACCCTGGGACACTTATAACTGTGACCATGAAGATGGGCTTTGGTCTAGACTTGCAGATGTTTGTTCCTCATCCCACATGTTCCTGTCTCTTCCTCTTGGAGCAGAGCTGTTCCGGTCTTCTTTTCAGACCTTCAAGTCTCTCTTCCCTGTTCCCCTTTTCTCGTCCCTTGGGAGGATGGAGGGGGGTACCAGAGCAATTCTGTCAGCTGATGTTTGGTTAGAACTGAGACACTGTGTCTAGTGTTAGTTTGGAAGCTGAGGAGAATTTCTGCCCAGGATTCTCAGTTAGAGAATCTTTCAAGTGTTGTTGCTGAGCTGAGGTCTGCCCAGTAGCAACTCTCCCAAGTGTCTGTAGCCAGAGGAGGAACTTGGCAAGCTGAGATGCGTGTAAAGCCTCTGCCCAGCCCAGCACCATTGTCCTTGCTGAGTTGCACTGCAGTGTCCAGGAAGCACCAGCCTTTTGTTTCAGAGGAGATGTGACTGAGAGCCCTTCATTGCTCTGATGCACAGCTTTGTAGCTGGGGGGGTTCCTTCTCTCAGGTGGTTCTGTGTGCCTAAAAGGCAGACTGAAAGAATGTTCCAAGCAGGAGCTTGGAACTTGGAAGGTGTGAATGTGCATCTCTGGGGTAAGAGCCCTGCAGTGAGTTCTGTGTGTGTTACCCTTAACAAATGCTGAGGAGAATGCTTAGAATTGGTATGAATATGTGTAGGGTGGATAATAAGTTGGTGTTAAGTGTTGTGCTGAGTGGTGTATGCCAGGATGTGGTTCTTTTTTCCAACTCCGTTTCCTCTCTTTGTCTGTGCAGTCTCAGTCAATATCTGGCAAAATTGGAGGACACAGCAGAAGCTCCTGCAGGGGATGCTCAAGGTGACAACATCCTCAAGATCCTTCGAATTCCTGAGCGGGCAGGAGCTGCTGGAGAGCTGGAAATCAAAACAGAGCAGGAGAAGACAGGAGAAGCTCCTGCCTGTGATGCAGAAGATATCCCCATGGTTACCAGTCCTGAGCAGGCAGGAGCTGCTCCATTTATGTGGGGTGCACCTGCTGTGGACAGAGGAGGTAGGATCCTTAACTAGGGAGGAGCTCAAGAGGAAAATGATGTGGCCTTTCCTTGAGGTGGTTTGTATTGTCAGCACTGACTGTGCTGTGCTCCCGGGTGACTTCAGTGCAGGCCTCAGGAGGAGCAGCACAAGAAGCTTTGTGAATGTGCTGATTTGTTCCTTTTTGGCCTTGTCAGGCTGTAAGGGCAGTTGTGATTTGTGTGCTCCATGTCCACTGAGAGGATTGTGTCCTCTAGAATGAATTTTTTAATATAAATGAACTCTAGATTGGGACCTGTTCTTCTTTGAGTTTTTTTAAGTGTGTTGTATCAGAGCTGTGTGTCAAATGGAGAGCAGAGAGTGTTCAGGGAGCACTTATTGGCATTAACAGTGCAGTCTGGCTGGCAGTGCAAAGCACATCATGAGAGTCCCTTTGCTGTGCTGCAGCAACAGAGGGTTAGAGGGTAAGCTGGGGTGATCCTGAGCGAGCTTCTGAGGTCCTCTGAAGTGTATGTTTTGGGGAGGAGTCCTTGTGCCACATCCATTCCATGTGCTTGTGGTCAGCTCAAGAGAAGCAGCACTGCCTGCTGCTCTGAGGCAAATGTTACAGCCCTGTCACCTCTGAGGCAAATGTTACATTTGGGGTACCTGTCATAAGAGAACCCCAGCATTTGCTGTCTTGAAATGTCAGGTGTTAGTGAGCAGGATGGGTAGAGAAGGTGGATAGTGATTTGTATTCTAAATAATGTAACAACAGAGGGACCTGCAGCCACAGGTGCCACACAGAGTGTTCCAGGAGGCACAGAGGTGCATCCGTACACCGACACTCAGGTGTGACTCCTGCAGCAGTCACCAGACCCATTTGGGTCCAGTTGTGGCCAGTTTCATTCTGTAGGAGCTGTAGAGTTGTCCATGTTAAATGTCTGTGTGTACTGTTTTATTGTGAGCTTGCCAAATCTCATGTCAGCATGTCATTGAATCTTTGAACAGCCACAGATGACCTTTGTGAAGGAGGCTCAGTAAGGTGAGACTTTACAAACCCCAACCACTTGCTTGAGGGGTGATTTTAGAGACATAGCACTCATTTTGCTTTGTTTTTGAAGGAGCTCTGAGGAGGAGGGGAATGATGACACTTGGAGTGATTCTGAAGACTCAATCTGTTTTAGCCCTAAGGTATGGTGCATTTCCAGGAAAAGTGTCCTTGAAAAGTAAATCTCTTGAAGGCAAGTTTTCTCTGGGATTGAAAGAAACTGCAGTTCCAGCCAGCATTGTTTTCTCCTTAGAAGCCATCTCTGGCCTGCTGTCAGTTTTTGCAAAAAGACCTGTAGCTGTGGCAGAGCAAGCAGTAGGTTTGTGGTTTGGGGCCAAAGTCCTAGGTGCACAGTCACATTATTTTATTTCTTCTTGTTCATTTGGATCAGCATCTGCTGCTGCTGCTGCTGGGATTCTGTAGTGATGGGGAACTTGAGTGTGGTACTTCAACCCACTCACTACTGCTGGAGATGCCAGCCAGCATCTTTAGTTTTAACATGATCTCATTTCCTTGCATTGATTTAAATAGAAATGATGCATTTTTCTGCTGTGATCCTGAAATGTAGGGATAGTGTGGAAAGTGTACTTGCAGAGGCTGATTTATGCATCAAGTCTGGTGATGCTAACAGTGCCTTGCATTCTGCACCTTTGCAAGAAAGCCTTCTGAAACTGTGAGAGCTGAATTTTGCTAAGTAATAGAAAGATAAAAATCAGAGGAGTGAAACTGTTCTGCACGTAAACATAGTTCTGGAAGCACTTTGCAGAAGGGTGCCTGCAGAGTCTTGTGGGGTGGAATACTCACTGAGTTGGGTGTGTGAGGAGTGTTTGTGTAGTTACAAGTATAAGATAAAGGCAGCACCTAAGCACTATGAAAAAGACAACCTGATTATATTTCCTGTTCAACATTTGATGTGAAAACAATGTTTATTGTTGTGACTCTTAGGCCGTTTAGAAATGAAATATTATTTTCTAAAATAAATCTTCAGGTCCAGAAGCAGCAGAAGCCAAACTTGTTGGAGTTATGGGACGTTTTCCTGAAGTACAGGAAAGCTGGTAAGCTGCCTGGAAAAGGTTGCATGATGTCCTGCTCTGCCAAAGTAGACTTGCTAAGTAGTTGTTTTGTATTTTCTTACTATAGAAAGTGAGAGAAGTAGGTTTTGAAAACAAAGCACTTTTTCATTTGAGAAAAGAAAAACCATGTAGGTAAAATAAAGCTATTAATCACCTCCAAAGCCTCTGTCCCTGACCAGTCCTTCCTCCCTCCTGTTCCTCCCTTAGCTGGCTCATTTTCCAGACATTCCCAATGACTCCTCTGCTGTGAGGAAGTCTGGCAAGATGCCAATTGCAATATAAAGAAATAACTCCTTTTATTCACATACATTTTAATTGACTTTTCATATGTGGTTGAAGAGAATGTGATTCTTCTAGAAATGGAAGTCCATAGTGAATAAAGAAAACCTTGAAAAAAAGAAGAGGGGGGTAGCAGAGTGAACTAAAACCACTGCATCTCGCTCTTCTTCCCTGGTGTGTAGGTCTCCAGGCAGAGCTGGAAGCTCTCCAGAAGGAGAAAGCTGAGGAAGGTCAATGGAGATCTCTGTGTGGTTCTCAGGTACTTTGTGTGAAGGCCAGGGAGGTTTCCATGGTGGGGCTGGGGAGGGTAGGAGGGAGATCCCGGAGCAGCTGAGAGCTTGGTGTGACTGAAATGAAGCTGGGCTGAAGTGGGGAAGTGCTTCTCAGGGGCTGTGCAGAAGCAGGGCTGAGACTGAGGACAGGAGGCATTTCTTTCTGCTGCTGCAGATTTCCCTGGAAAAGCTGAAGGGCTTGTAAAAGCAAGGTCAGCCAAGTTTCCCTTCTGTCTTAGGCAGGAGAAGTCTTTTTCAAGCTGGCAGTGGGTGGCAAAGCAGGTCCTTGTTTGAGCTCTTTCCAGCTGTGTGGTTTGATCTCTTTTAGGAAGAGTCACCTGAAGAGGAAGAACTGCAGGAGAATCAGGAGCAGGAAGAATTGGATAAAGAATTGTGGGCTGCAATTGCTGCATGTGTCACCAAGTACATTTTGAATGAAAGTCCTGATCTTTTGACAGGGACTGCAGAGAACAAGCCTGGTGAGAGGAATGATTTGTTTAATAGTGATTGAGATTCTTCCTCTGTGAATGCCCAGTAAATGACCAAAGATTGTGTTGACTTCTGATAGGGAATTTTTTCCCTCACTTGTGAATCCTGGTGGGATTCCTGTTCTTTTTCATTCTTTCTTTGAGAATGGAAATCGTGGCTTTGTGTTGCAAACAGTGCTGTGTATCTAGGAAGTGCCCTGCTTTCTTTTTTTGCTGTGTTCTGCCTCTGAACCAAGTGTTTTGTGGCAGCAAGCTGCACGCACGTCGCTGTGTGTGACCTGAATGAACACTGACCAAGTGAGAGAAGCAATTTTGTACAGCTATCTTTACTGAAACAGTGGAGGAGCCTCAGGCCTCAGAGCAGGAGGAGGAGGCCCCCTTTGCATTGCTGGAAGCATCTTGCTGGTTACTGCATGGCACACAGTTTATCTGAGAGAGAGATCCTGCACCTTGGAGACACTGGAGTGAATTATTTGTGGCCATAGTGATATTCAGAAACTTTCTTTTTTACATAAGAAAGTCAAATGTCACCAAAGAAAGGATTGAACACAGATGCACATGAAATGTGTATTCTGATCATTTTCTCTCTAGCTTGTCACAAATTTGAGGGGATGTGATGTTTTCTGTTCAGATTGTTCTCACCATTAATCAAGATGCACTCTAGGAGTAACTAAGTAGCATTAAGTCCTGCTGGTTGTAAAAATCTGTTGTTTTCCCTGTAGGTGAGCACTCCGGATCTACTTTCCAGGTGTCATCACCAGCAAAAATAGAGGCCTAAAGGAAGCCAGTGACAACTCTGGGGTGCAGGTATGTGAAGCCAAATATTTGGCATTAGAGTCTGGGCTGGTAAGTGGCATTATAGAGTAAATTGGATGATAGAGTAAGGTAAAGAAAAGTAACCAGCAAGTGACTAATGGTGATGGCAGAGTCCTGCAGAGGAAGGTTGTGTTACTGTCTGAAGTTGGGTACAGTGCTCTTAGGACGAGGAAAAATCCTTGCCAGATGCTGGATATTTGCTGTAGTGCTGCTTTGTTTCCAGCTGGTTTGCTTCAGTTTTGCCCAGTGTTGTTGCTGCTGTGCTGTGCAGATAAAGACTGCTGGATGGCATATTTGTGAGGAAAGTTCCTTAAGACCCTTTGCCTTCCTTAGAACTGTCTTAATTTTTCTGGAGTGTTCCAACAGTCACAGCACTGATCATGGAATTAATAGGGTTTTCTTACTGGATTGTGTTTTCAAAGGGAATATATGGCAGAAAAGATGAATTTCATGTCCTTTCCTTGAATAAGGAGAGGTCCTGCAGAGAACAGAATTTGATTCTGTGAAGGAAAAAAAGTATGTCTTTTTTTGGCTACCGTTTTCTCAGCGTGTCTGAGGTTTGAGCTCTCCATGATCAGGTAGTGAGGTGGATCAGGAACTGGTTGAAAGGAAGGAGTCAGAGAGTTGTAGTCAATGGGGCAGAATCTGGTTGGAGGTGTGTGACTAGTGGAGTCCCTCAGGGGTCGGTGCTGGGACCGGTGTTGTTCAATATCTTCATGAACGACTTGGATGAGGGTATAGAATGTACCCTCAGCAAGTTTGCTGATGACACTAAGCTGGGAGGAGTGGCTGACACACCAGAAGGCTGTGCTGCCATTCAGAGAGACTTAGACAGGCTGGAGAGTTGGGCAGGGAGAAACATGATGAAATTCAACAAGGGGAAGTGTAGAGTCTTGCATTTGGGGAAGAACAACACGATGGCCCAGTATAGGTTGGGGGCTGACCTGCTGGGGAGCAGTGTAGGTGAAAGAGACCTGGGGGTCCTGGTTGACAAGAAGATGACCATGAGCCAGCAATGTGCCCTTGTGGCCAAGAAGGCCAATGGCATCCTGGGGTGCATTAGAAAGGGTGTGGTTAGTAGGTCAAGAGAGGTTCTCCTCCCCCTCTATTCTGCATTGGTGAGGCCGCACCTGGAGTATTGTGTCCAGTTCTGGGCCCCTCAGTTCAAGAAGGACAGGGAAGTGCTTGAAAGAGTCCAGCGCAGAGCTACTAAGATGATTAAGGGAGTGGAACATCTCCCTTATGAGGAAAGGCTGAGGGAGCTGGGTCTCTTTAGTCTGGAGAAAAGGAGACTGAGGGGTGACCTCATCAATGTTTTCAAATATGTAAGGGGTGAGTGTCAGGGAGATGGAGTTAGGCTTTTCTCAGTGATGACCAGTGATAGGACAAGGGGTAATGGGTGTAAATTGGAGCACAGGAGGTTCAAGTTGAATATTCGAAAAAATTTTTTTACTATAAGGGTGACAGAGCCCTGGAACAGGCTGCCCAGGGGGGTCGTGGAGTCTCCTTCACTGGAGACATTCAAAACCCGCCTGGACACGTTCCTATGCAAAGTGCTCTAGGTGGCCCTGGGAAAGGGAGGGTAGCTCAGAGTTGTTGTGCAGGTGTTGTCTGCCTTTTGGAAGAAGCTGTGTAAGCACAGGGCATTCCCAGATTGCTTTGAAGCTCTGGTGCTGAGCAGTCCCAAGTGTTGGTAACTCTTGCTGCTCCTTGCAGGTGGTTTGACTGCTGTGATACAGGCTCCCCAAAACCCTTCAGGTCAAATGGGTTTGGTCATTCCTAATCTGTTCCTGCCAGAGAGAATTCTTTGTGTCTGAATGTTTCAGAACTGATGAAAAAAAGAAAAGGAAAAGCCAACAGAAAGCTTGGTGGAAGGTGGCAGAACACACGTGGAAGTGGCTGCAAATCCAGTCCACCATTCAGCTCACCTGGGACATCCTGGCACCAGTCTGGTTCTGAACAGAAGTCCAAGTCCAGTAGGAAGCATCCCCAGCTCACCCATTGGAGCAGAACCATTGATGAACAGGATTTCCTCTTCTGCAAAACCCTCAGGTCAAATGGGTTTGGTCATTCCTAATCCCCTCTACTGTTCCTGGTTCCTACCAGAGATCATTCTTTGTGTTTGCTGAATGTTTCAGAATTGATGGGAAAAAAAAAAAAAAAGGAAAAGCCAAGAGGAAGCTTGGTGGAAGATAAAAGAACACACGTGGAAGTGGCTGCAAATCCAGTTCACCATTCAGCTCACCTGGGACATCCTGGCACCAGTCTGGTTCTGAACAGAAGTCCAGTAGGAAGCATCCCCAGCTCACCCATAGGAGCAGAACCATTGATGAACAGGATTTCCTCTTCTGCAGTCAGGGTAAACATTTTGAAATCCCATCCTCAGCTACTGCTGAAGAGCATCTGTAAGCAAGGTTGTGCTTTTTAGCCTAAAGTTACAACTCCTTTGAAGGGATTACTCCTGGTGTAACTCCTCCTCATCCCAACACAACATCTAGGTGTGCTAGGGGTGAAAAGTTTGGGTTTTGAGGGCTGTTTCCCAAGAGTGCCCAGAAACCAAAGATGATGCCACAGGATCTTCCCAGCTAAGCTTTAAATTAAATTTTCTTATCTAGGCTGTATGACTATAATAAATAAGTCTGCAATAAATCTCATTTTATACTTCAATGTAGAAGATCCAGTGTGTGTAGGAGGCATTTGGGTTTTTATGGGGTTCTCCTGGAGGAGCTGTGAATTTGGTCACTGCTCTCCCTTTAGTCCTGGAGAGAGGGCCCTTCCCTCCACTCTGCTGGTTTATGGCCTCACTTGTTTGGCCCTTGGAGTTTTTGTCTGGTTTTGTGTGGATTGGAAGAAGGTTTTAGAATGTTTTAGGATGTTGCACTCCTGTTAATGGGATATTTTCTGGATACAAGCAGGAACTGGATGAGTTCATCTCTGAAGAAGTTGTTAAGAAGAAGATGGTAAGATGAAGAACAAGGTAAGGTGTCATGTTAGAGGTAGGCAAAATATAACTGCTCCTAACTCTTAAAAAGAACATCTTGAAAGCTGTTTAGTTCCTTGCTAAGCACAGGGTTTTTTTTTTCTGCTCTCTTTACACAGAAACTTTCTGCTTACAAAATGCTCTTTAAGCGCTTGCCTGAAAAAAAAAAAACCCAAAATCCACAAGAACAAAGAAAAGTGACCCATTTCCTCCCCACAGATACACTTGGCTTCAGCTGAAGTCATCTTTCCCTGGACTTAATCCTCAATCCCAACCAGAACAGGAGCCCCGCAGAGTTTCATAGCCCTGAGCCATCACTTCTCCAGCACAGGCCCATAACACAAATGCTGTTATTTCTTGGGTTTTGCTGTCCCTTACTCATTGCTTGTGTTTGTAGCTCCTCTGTGTCAGTCTTTTTTTTTTTGCATAGGCAAGAAGAGGATGATCAGTGACAAAAGTTACCCTATTTTTTAGAGAAAAATCACTCAGTATTGTTCAGGCAAAGGAGCTGAATTGTTGTCATCCATGGCATCAGACATGTTCTGTGATGTCCAAGAGGGAATTGCACCTATTTTGTAATGATTCCTCCAAAGTCACAGCTTTGCAGGAAGCCCCTGAGCCCATTTCCTTCTGTTTCTGTCTGCTTTTAATCACAGAGAGTGTTCAGCTCTGGCTTCGTAGCCGTAATGTTCTGACAGTGACCTCTTTGCCCCTCTCTCCTGTAAAAGTAACACCAGGAATCTTGTCTCTTTTCTGCCCAGACACTGATGAACTTTACATCTTTGGGAGCTTATTCCGTATTTTGTGATGGATCAGAAGAGATGAAAATATGTTTCTGTCAGTCTGAATAAATGTTCTGAGTCTGTTGGATGGATGACAGCCCTGGTGCCCTTCCCTGGTGGTTTTTTGATGTGTAGTCCTCTCCCTCTCTCCTTTCCCCTTTCCCCTTTCCCCCTTTCCCCCTTTCCCCCTTTCCCCCTTTCCCCCTTTCCCCCCTTTTCCCCTTTCCCCCTTTCCCCCTTTCCCTATTTCTCCCATTTCCCGCATTTCTCCCTATTCCCCCTCTTCCCCCTTTTCCCCCTTTTCCCCCTTTTCCCCCCTTTCCCCCTTCCCCCTTTTCCCCCTTTCCCCTTTTCCCCCTTTCCCCCTTTCCCCCCTTTCCCCCCTTTCCCTTTTCCCCTTCCCCTTTCTGCTTCTCTTTTCTCCTTCCCTTTTTCACTCCGTTTCCCCTTCCTCTCCCATTCCGCTCCAAATTCCTTTCCCCTCCTATTCCCCCCGTCCCATTCCCCCCGTCCCATTCCCTCCTCACCTATTCCCCCTTTCTCCCCCCTTTCCATCCCATTTCCTCCCCTTCCCCCCATTCCTCCCCTTCCCCCTTTCCCCCCTCCTTTGCCTCCACCCTTTTCCTCTCCTCCTTTCCCCCCCTTTTCCTCCCCCTGTTTTCCTCCCCTGTTTTCCTCCCCTGTTTTCCTCCCCTGTTTTCCTCCCCGGTTTTCCTCCCCTCTTTTCCTCCCCCCTTTTCCTCCTGCCCTTTTCCTCCCTCTTCCCCCCTCCTTTTTTGCTTTCCCCCGTCCTTTCTCCCCCCTTTCTCCCCCGTTTTTCCCCCATTTTCCCCCCCTTTTCCCCACTCCCTTTTTCCCACCCCCTCTTTCCCCCCCTTTTCCCTCCTCCTTTTTCCCTCTTCTTCCCCCCCCTTTTTGTCCCTCTTTCCCCCCCATTTTTCCCCCTCCTCTTTTTTCCTCCCTTTTCCCCTCCACCCCTTCCTTTTCCTTTTCTTCCCTCCCCTGCCCTCCCCACCCTCTACTTTTTTTTTTAATTTTTGTAAATAAATTGATTTGAATTTTGCTTTTAAAATTTTCAGCAGTCTCTCACCCTTATTTCTTGCTGCTACCAAATCTGCTCCTCTTACCCTTTTTCATTTTCTGCACCCTGCTTTATGAAATGCAATAGAAAAACCCTCATATTTCTGAAGCAAAAGACATAGCTTGCTTTCCAAGAGTGCATAAAGGGCCTTGGCAGTAGAAAGACTGCTCCAGAAATCACTTGGGCACCAGCAATGTGCTCATGTCCTTTGCTGCGTGTCTGGCATGGCTCAGTTTTGAGGGCCAGAGCTCAGCTCCAGTTCCATGGTGTGGGCCAGAGGGTTCATTTTCCTAAGGAAAGCACATGGACAGTGGATTTCTTCCCAGTGCTTTCTGATGCCACTCCAGGTTCAGAGCCTCATTCTAAAAGAGGCTTCATGGCAGCTCTGCTCTCGAGCTGTCACACGTGTCTCCACACCCAGCCCTCTGATCTGCTCCCTTTCCTTCAGGCACAACTCACAGCACCAAACACTCATCTCACCATCTCCCTTTGGGGATCCAGTCCAAACTTGTGCTGCCTCTGCACAGAATGACTTCTGCAGCCTGACCAGCACACGACAGACACATCCTGCAGAGGGGGACAGGGCTTTCCTATTTGTCAGACAGAAAGAGGAATTGGGATATCCCCAGAGAGAGCAGCTCTTCAAGAAAGAGGCAGGGAGCTCTAAGGCACAGACAGCTTTGCCATTCAACTCTCTTATGGAGAAAAGAATTCTCTTCAGAATACTTTTGGTGGAAGCATTTGGTCCCTGCAGAGAAATCTCTGGGGCAGTCCTGTTCCCAGCGGGTCCCACAGCCAAGCAGAGAGCATCCATCCCTTGGTGGTCAGCAGCTGGAACAAAGGACCTTACCAACAGGTTTTCCAGTCTATTTGCTAGGTTGTGTTTCCTGTATCTAGGGTGTATCTCTTGATGTCACACCATCCCACACTGTCAGTCCTTCTGAAGTTCAGAGGATATCATTTTATTTCTGCAGACCTCTGCTTAGTGTAAGGTACGGCTAAAAACCAGGTGTGTCCTGGTTTGGGGCAGGATAAAGGTAATTTTCTGTCTTGTACTTTTGCTTTCTTTGCAGCTGCTGCCCACAGACACTGCTGCTGTTGAGAAAGCCAACGCTGCTGCTGCTCCTGCTGCAGACACCACAGCCTCTCCCCCTCAGCACACACAGATACTTGTTGACCCTGGGACTGGGAGAAAAGGAAAACCATGGGAATGAGAAATGAGCCTGTTCCAGGCAGGTGAAGGACAAAGAGGGGATTACCTCAGTGTCCAGCACTTGTGCCAACACTGTTTGCTGTCTTTATAATCCCCCTGCGGGGTGGGACAAAAGGCTCTTTCAGCCCCTTTGTGGATGAAGCCACGCTGGGGAAGCCCTTGAGCAACCTCATCTGGTTCATCCTGCCTTGAGCAGGGCACTCCGAGAAGGAGATGCTCAGGGGTCTCTTCCAGCCTGAGGTATTCTGTGATTGAGAATGATCTGGAGGGTCATGGGAATGATCTGTAGGATCATGGAGCAGGAAGAGCACAGGAAGCTCATCCTGGAGCAGCTCCAAGAGACACTACTGCTGAGTGAGGCTGATGCTGTGGATGGGATTAAGAAGGGAGTTCCATGGGGACAGGGGCAGGGTTGGCTTCAGTTTCTGGGAGTTAGGGTCTGGCGACCGGAAGATTCCGCGCTGTACGGAAAGATTGGACCCTCGGACAGCCAATAGATTTATGGACCCCTGACGCAAGCAGGCGGAAGTGACGATGTAAACCTAGGCTATAAAACAAGGTGTTTCCAAAGAATAAACGCCATTTGCCATCCATCATATTGATGTCTGTGAGCTGATGGTCCAAACAACCTGGGGTGGTTGTTGAGTTGTTCTTGAACCAGGTCGCCACGCCTCACTGAAGGCAACAAATGGTGCCGAAACCCGGGAAAGAAGAAAATTGAGGCCAGAACCGGAGTCGAATTCGGGTTCGGGAAATTCACCTGGATTCGGGTGAACAGCGGCCGGAGCGGCAGGACCAGCCTGGCGGGGAGGACGCTCCCGGACCGACAAGGAGGATGGAAGCCCTTGTAAAGGTCCTATCTGAGGTGCATAGACAGTGGGGAATTGAGTGTAGGCCCAAAGATTTTACCCTCGCAGTTTCGAGGCTGTTAGAGACTGGGGTTATTGAGCAGGCGGTGGATATCCTCCACCCAGAGGTGTAGAATAAATACACTTGTGCATTGGCCGAGGAGACCATATCCTCAGGCACGGGAAAATCCCTCAAGGCATGGGGGAGGGTCAGGGGCGCCTTGGAAAAAGCCCTAAAGGAGCAGGAGACATGGACGAAGGCAAGGGACTGTTTACGAATCGTCCCGAAAATCGGGGTCGGTGCAGCCACGCAGACTGCACCCCCAACCGATGACGGTCCCCAGACGGACCGGACGAGGGGGACACCCCCCTCCAGCCTGCAAACCCTATTCCGCCCGCGGAAGAGACAAAACAAACAGAATCCGTTTGGTGCGGTCTAATTGAGGAAGCTAGGGAAGCGGCCGAAAAATCAAAAGCCGATGACGCGTGGCACAGACCGCCTCCTTACTCGCCCAAAGATGGCGCCGATCCCCAAGGGGGAGGGCGGGGCGAAAATGCCTCTGCCGGAGACGAGGGGGGGGCGCCAGAACTGATGGGCGTGCGCGGACGGGAAGGCGGGGAGAGCGAAAAGGAGAAAGGGGGCGGTCCGAACCCACCAAGCCCCAGCCCGCTCCGCCCCGCCGCCGGTGCCGTGCCGAGCGAGGCGAAAAAGGGGGGGGACGCGGACCCGCTTGCCCCCAGCCCTCTCCGCCCCGGCATCGGCGCCGCGCCGACCGTGCCAGGCGAGGCGAAAAAATGGGGGGGAGCGCACCCGCTCGGTCCCAGCCCGCTCTACCCCGCCGTCGGCGCCGCGCCGACCGCGCCGAGCGAAAAGGAGAAGGGGGGCGGTGCCGATAACCAGGAGGGGGGCGGGATCGCGAGCCGGGCGGCGGGAAATACAAACCAGGCAGCAGGAACCAATCAGAGTGCCTATCCAGTTCTATACCCTTATAAGGCGAGTAAGGAGGAGAAGGGTGGTTGGGTCCGCCCACAGATCTGTCACTGCAGGGCAAACCCCTCCCCAGGCAGGCCTTGGGGCGAGCCGAAGGGGAGTGAACTGCCCGCCCACAAAGGAGGTGGGAGGGGTCGGAGCCCCAAAAAGGAAAGTAGGCGGGACCGGGGCCGGAAGAAAAAACATCGGAGCCCGGAAGTAGCCAGTCAGTCGAGTTCCGATTCTGAGTCGGACAGTCCCGGGGACGAGTGGCCCCGGGCAGACTCAGATTCAAATGGTAGTAAGGGAGGGATCGGAACCCGACACATCTGTGGATGTAGCAAAGGGGGATCGCTGGAGGGTATTTCCGTTACGGACTGGAGGAAAATAAACAACGCGTGCGCAGATTGGGTCCCTTCGGCAGCATTAGCATTCCCGGTCAGGGTGATAGGAGAGGGTGATGAGGCACGAACAATATACACCCCTGTAAATTATAAGGATGTACAGGCGATTGTTAAAGCAATTGCAGAAAAGGGACTTAATTCTGCCATAGTTAACACCCTTATAGATGGGCTTTTTGGGGGAGATGACATGATCCCATTTGATATAAAACAAATTGGCAGACTAATTTTTGATGGGGCAGGCATGTTTGTTTTCAAAGAAGAATGGGAAGATAACTGTGCCAAGCAACTAGCCCGAGCAGTCGGGGCAGATCACCCACTGCATGGCTCCAACCTGCAGCGACTGATGGGCAGAGACCCATCAATGATTACCCCCCAAGCACAAGCCCAAGGTATGCGACCCCATGAAATTATGACAACCACCCGTGCAGCTAGAGAGGCCATTCGTACTACCAGTAGGATTGTAGACAAGTCATCACCATGGACCACAATAAAACAGAATGAAAGTGAGAGCTTTACACAATTTGTGGACCGTCTGCAGGCGGCCATGGACTCTTCGTCCCTGCCTGCGGATGTAAAAAACCCGGTACTTCTAGACTGCATACGTCAGCAGTGTAATTCAAAAGCCAAAGAAATCCTTCGATCACTGCCAGCGGGGGCAAGTATTGGTGACATGATTAAACGTGTCATGAATGAAGAGAATCTAGCCCCGATTCAGGTAGCTGTCCGCACTGCAATAGCTGATGTGATGGCATGTTATAAATGTGGCCAAGCGGGCCATGTGGTGGCAAACTGTCCCCAACTAGTGAACCAGCCACCAACATCTAATCCGCGCCAGAGGCAATGCAGGGGACCATGCTGGGTCTGTGGAAAGAAAGGGCATTTTGCTAAGGACTGCAAATCCAAAAAGCGGGGAAACGGGACGGGGAGGGGGCGCCCGGGCTGCACACAGCCCTCTCCCACTTGGGATATGACGCGGCCCAACTATACCAACCCTGGATGGAACCAGGCACTCCCGAACCCACCGCCCCAGCGAGCGACAACCAACTACCCGGCCCAACCAGTGGTCCAACCGAATCCACCCACGCTTCAGGGACAGCCGGTACCACCTTCTGGGGGCGAGACCCCAAGGTGGCCCTGGCAGTAAGCTGCAATGACCCACCAATGGTGTGGGGGGTCTGCTCCCTCTATAGGGTTCCAAATAGCACCGCCATCAGCGTATCCTTTTTGATCGACACAGGAGCAGACGTTACAGTTATTCCTAAGTCAATTTGGCCCCCAAGCTGGAAACTGGAAGAGGCGCCCATGGTGGGTGGGGTCGGGGGAGTAAGCCAAGCTCGAAAAAGCGCTCAATTGGTAGCGATTACGCTTCACACTGAAAAGGGACCAGAGAAAACCATCACCCTCTTTCCGTATGTCCTGCCAAGAGTTCCACCTTTGCTGGGAAGGGATGCTCTAGCCCTGTTAAACGCCAGGGTGACAAATTTACCCTGAGGGCCACTGCCACACACCCGCTCCTGCCGATCAAGCTGACATGGAAATCATCCAACCCAGTGTGGGTCGAGCAGTGGCCCTTGTCAAAGCCTTGAATGGATGCTCTTCTTGAGCTAGTTGACCGCGAACTACAGCGAGGTCACATAGAGCCTTCCACTAGCCCATGGAACACCCCAGTTTTTGTAATACACAAACGAACTGGTGAGGGGTTTCGTCTCCTTCATGACCTACGCAAAGTAAACAAAGTAATCCAACCAATGGGTCCTGTCCAAACATTGCTACCTATGAACTCTATGATACCAGAGGGACAACCTTGTGCTGTCCTTGATATCAAAGACTGTTTCTTTTCAATACCGCTGCATGAGGAGGACAGAGAGCGGTTTGCTTTCTCTGTCGTATTTCCAAACAGCCAACGCCCCAACCTACGTTTCCAGTGGAAAGTGCTACCCCAAGGAATGATCAACTCACCCACCATCTGTCAGATCGCAGTGGATCGAGCATTAGCGCCGATCCGGCATATTGACCCGTCTGCGACCATCATCCAGTACATGGATGACATCTTGATCGCCGCGCCATCAGGAAGCCAAGTAGACCACCTGGTGTCAACAATTTCAAACACTTTGAAAGCACATGGGTTCGAAATTGCGAGTGCGAAAATTAAGAGAGGACCCTGCGTGAGCTTCTTGGGAGTGGAGATCACAAACACCTATGTTACCCCCCCGCAGATGAAGATCTGTCGAAACATCAAGACACTCCACGATATGCAGCAGTTGGTGGGATCCTTGCAATGGCTGCACAACATAGTCCTAATCCCTCCTGAAATCATGGCCCCCCTGTACGATCTCTTAAAAGGTAGGAACTCATGGGAGCAAAAAACTCTGACACCCAAAGCAATGAGCTCTCTCGATTTCATTGAGCAACAGGTATCCTCAAGCACACTTGCCAGGTGGAACCCGAACATACCACTTGATCTGTATGTGCACTTCACAAAAGGAGGGGGAGTAGGAGCTCTGGCCCAGGGCTCTCCAGAAACAGCCAAGCCAGTACAATGGATAGTCCTAGGAAAGCCATCACGTGCATTCTGCCCAGGACTTGAATGCCTCGGTAGCCTCATCATGAAAGGCAGAAAACTCGCCCTAAGACACCTAGGCATCGAACCTGCCAGAATATACCTACCCTTCCGCAAACAGCTCCCAGCACAATCAGTGGCGATGTCAGAGCATCTAGCCATAGCTCTCCTCGGATTTGGAGGAGAAGTTCGACATGCTACAAAGCCCCCCTGGACCCAAATGCTGACAATTGTAGACATTGACATCCCGCTGAAGATCATGGACCGGCCTCAACTGGGACCAACGGTCTTCACAGACGCGTCCTCAGTGACCTCAACTGCGGCAGCAGTCTGGCAGTCAGGAGGAGAATGGCACTGCGTTAAAATGACCGATCGTGCTCTCTCAGTCCAACAGCTAGAAGCGTCGGCTGTAGCACTAGCGTGTGGACTGTTCCCAACAGAACATCTCAACATAGTAACTGATTCAATGTTTGTGGCCAAACTTTGCCTGGCCATGTCTGGGCCCAGTGTGTCAACATCTACAGTAGCTCTAATGCTAGAAGAAGCGCTTCTTTCCCGACAGGGCACTATATCAGTCATCCATGTCAACAGCCACAGCCCAATTAAAGGGTTCTTCCAGATCGGCAATGATAAAGCAGATGCTGCTGCAAAAGGACTGTGGACATTAAAAGATGCCCGTCAGCTGCACGAGTCTCTCCACATTGGAGCTAAAGCGTTGGCGAAGAAATGCAGGATTTCAGTCACTGACGCAAAACACATCGTAGCCACATGTCCCTACTGCCAGAAAGCACCGCTGTGGTACAGCGGAGTAAACCCCAGAGGTCTCAAAGCCTCCGAAGTGTGGCAAACAGATTTTACACTCTGTCAGTTGCTGAAACCTAGAGCATGGCTAGCGGTAACCGTGGACACATACAGTGGAGTGATCGTAGCCACTCAGCATCTTAAGACTGACTCCAAAGCGACTATCCAGCACTGGCTGACAGCTATGGCATGGCTCGGCATTCCTAATCAGATCAAAACTGACAATGGCCCAAACTTCGTGTCCAAATCTGTACAAGCTTTCGCCCAGAAGTGGGGCATCACGCTGGTACATGGTATCCCATATAACAGCACAGGCCAGGCCATAGTCGAACGCGCGAACCAGACTCTGAAATCTAAACTAGAGGTATTAGCAAAAGCAGAAGGCTTCGACAACTCCATTCCTTCAAAAGACCAAGCACGCCTGCTGGCAACAGCTCTATTAGCCCTTAATCAGTACCCCAGAGGAGAAGAAGCAAATAGCCCGGCCCAAAAACACTGGGCCACTCGAGCGATGGAGGAGGGCCCATTAATTGTAGTCAGAAATGAGCTAGGTGAATGGGAACAGGGGTGGAGATTACTTCTCACAGGGCGAGGGTATGCAGCTGTCAAAAAAGATGGTAAAGTTAAGTGGTGTCCACTTAAGTCCATCAAACCAGACCTTCAGACTGATGGTAATAGTAATAATAATAACAATAATAATAGTAGAGTTAAACTAACAAAAACTGTAAGTTTCTGTTCACAGGACCGGCTTGTCGGACGCCCTCGAAATCCGTATCTCCCGGTAGCAGGGGACGACGACAACATGGCAGCAACCTCCCTGCCCACATCTCAAGCACCCACACCTGCAGAGCCCGTACAAAGGCGAACCAGCCCCCGCGGGTGGGGGGGCACGGTGCTTTTGTACAATCTTGTTGTTGGGACTCGTAATGCCTTCCAGCGGTTGGTATGAGCATCAACCATGGGAATGGGTGCTGGGTAGATGGGAGGACCAAAAAATCTTACAGACAATCGTCACCTCAGGGCCTCCTAGCTTCAAAGTAACTCCCTGTGAATTGGTCCCCACGAACCCTTGTTTGACTCACGTGCAGTACTATATGTGCCCTAGCTCCAATCCTGGTAGGTCTTACTGCCATGCCCCTGACCAATTCTGTTGCGCCTCTTGGGGCTGTGAGACCATAGCCTCAGATTGGGCACCAGGAGCAGGGCCAGACAAATACTTGAGGGTACAATGGGGTCCCAGCAACTGCGCTAGACGCATACCTCGTCCACACCGGGGTCACAATCTTGCGGTGTGGTTTAAACTCAGAAACAAGGGGTGGTGCAGATATCTTATGTTGAATGTCACCGAAGAAAATGACCTGGGGTGGACAGTCGGTAAGACATGGGGTTTCAGGTACCGGGAGACTGGAGGTGATAGGGGAGGTCTGTTCTTTATCAAAAAGCGGGAAATTAAGAGCAATACAGCGGTTGGCCCCAACATTGTAATTAAAAGTGATAATCAGCAGAGGAGAACCAGCTTGCCAACCTCCGCTTCCATAGCAACCAGTCCCCTGTCACTGGAGGAGACAGCTCTCCCCAAACCACTGGTTGGGAACGCCCAACATGTGGTTGGTAAACCATTTTTTGGCGTGTTGGACGCTGCCTTCCAGTCACTGAACCAATCCGACCCCAATCTGACGGATTCCTGTTGGTTGTGCTATGATGTGAATCCTCCCTTTTATGAGGGTATCGCAATCAATGCCTCCTTCACGTATTCGTCTGACAGTGACCCTGCCCAATGTAAATGGGACACACCACGAAAGGGAATCACCCTGAGCCAAGTCAGTGGCAGAGGGGTATGCTTCGGCAACACTGATCTAGCAAGCCGGGGCTACTCTGCCTGTGCAAAAGTCGTTGCGATAGATAAGACCCGTGCGTGGGCAATCCCATTCGCACCAGGGATGTGGATTTGCCACCAACTGGGAATAACGCCATGCGTGTCCCTTAAACGCTTCGATTTTGCTAATGACTTTTGTGTTCAGATTCTGATTGCCCCCAGGGTCCTGTACCACCCAGAAGAAGATCTGTACCATCTGTGGGAACAGATGGGCTACAGCCTGCAAAAACGAGAGGTGCTGACAGCCATTACCTTGGCAACTCTGCTTGGCCTGGGAATTGCCGGTACAGCCACGGGAGTGGCCTCCCTGGCAAGTCAGCAGCAAGGCCTGACCCAGCTGCAAGTTGCCATCGATGAAGACCTGGAGAAGATTGAGAAATCAATGTCCTTTCTGGAGCAGTCTGTCTCTTCGCTTTCTGAGGTCGTGTTGCAAAACAGACGGGGATTAGATCTCCTGTTTCTCCATCAAGGAGGCCTCTGTGCCGCCTTGAAAGAGGAATGTTGCTTTTATGCCGATCACACCGGAGTCGTTAGAGACTCCATGGCAAAATTGAGAGAGAGACTAGCTCAACGGAAAAAGGATAGGGAAGCCCAACAGGGATGGTTTGAGTCATGGTTTAACCAATCTCCGTGGTTAACAACCCTGATATCAACCTTGATAGGTCCAATTGTGATATTCGTCCTGACATTAATCTTCGGACCCTGTATCCTGAACAGATTAGTGTCGTTCGTCAAAAGCCGACTTGAGAGAGTTAACATTCTCTTTTTAGAACGTAGGCAGCTACTCTAAGCAAACATTCCTACAGTGTCGTTTAGATAGCTTTAAACTACCTCTGATTTTTTTTATGTTTTACTAACTGATTCTAACATGGTGCTTTAAGTTTGTAACTTAGGGATAAGGGATAATTTTGCACAAGTTTTTATAGATAGCATGATTTTCACTGAATGATTAAGAATGATAGATTTTTAACTAACATTATTAATGTATCTTTGGGCATAGGGAGGGGGGAAATGTGAAGTCAGAGGCCCCTCTTCCTGTAGCCAATAGAATGTAAGCTGTGACACAAATCTCTTTGTTAGTAGAATGCAGAGAGATTCGAAATTCCATTTCCTCTGGCATGCCTCCTCTATCTGCCTGCATGTCTTAGCCCCAATTAGTTTCCACATTTTCCGGGACACCTACCCTCTGAACAGATGTTTGTTCAGTAGCTATAGTAGTACACATAGCGCCCCTGCATATATCATTACTCCAGTTCGTCCCTTTCTAGCTCCACTTAACAGTGGAGTAGCTGCAGGAAGAGAGGACAACCAGAGGGTTCTCACCTTCACTTAACAGCTTCGAGTAGCTGTAGGAAGAGAGGACAACCAGTTGGCAGGCATCCTGCCCACACCTGAACCTCCAGACAGGGGCAAAATAGCCTTCACAGGGGGAGGCGACAATGCCTTTGTGTGATTTTGATTGTCCGCGATACCTCTACTAACACACTTGTTTGATGTGCCTTATGTTTTACACAAACCTACTAACCACTTAAGTTTGTTACATTTTTTACCAATTTAGCTGGAAAGAGTGATTACCTCAGGCACTACAAACCTCTATGTGTGCCTTATATTTTTAACGTTTTAAGCCTTCTGTACTTCTGCCCATTTAGCTAAGCATGGGGAAAGGGGGAAATGTGGGAGTTAGGGTCTGGCGACCGGAAGATTCCGCGCTGTACGGAAAGATTTAGACCCTCGGACAACCAATAGATTTATGGACCCCTGACGCAAGCAGGCGGAAGTGACGGTGTAAACCTAGGCTATAAAAAAAGGTGTTTCCAAAGAATAAACACCATTTGCCATCCATCATATTGATGTCTGTGAGCTGATGGTCCAAACAACCTGGGGTGGTTGTTGAGTTGTTCTTGAACCAGGTCGCCACGCCTCACCGAAGGCAACACAGTTGGGTGGGATCATGGAATCATGGAATGGGTTGGGTTGGAACTAGATGATCTTTAAGCCTTCCAACCCAACCCATTCCAAGATTCTGTGAGAAAGTCCCAGCCAGTTCCAGGCCTGAGAGTCTCCACAGCCACCACCAGGGCTTTGTGATGAAGGGTCTGGTGCCTGGATACCTGGGGGTATATAAGGGATGTGGAGACCTGGGGTGCCCATATCTGGGAGAGCACCTCCCTCAGGAGTCAGCAGCTGCCCTGGGTGAGCATGGAATGTCTGTGGCAGAAAATGCCCAAGATGTCCCTGGAGAAGGAGGTGGAAGCCTGCTGCCAGCCCTCCACAAGACCCCAAGGTCAGTGACTGAAGGAAGGGCCAGAACAGAAGTTCCCCTGCAGGCTGTGGGGAGAGGGCAGCTGTCCCCTGCAGCCCATGGAGGAGCACGGAGGGGCAGATGTGGATCTGCAGCTCATGGAGGAGCACCCTGCACCAGGGTGACATCAGTTTTTAACTGAAATACATAAAATTTTAGAAAAAAGTCACATTTGAGCAATGTGAGCATGTCTGGGGCAAGGGGCAGGAAGGTGAGATGGCTTTTGTCTCTCTGTGTCTAGATTTCCTTCTTTCCCTTTCCAGCTGGGCTGTTCCATGCCAGCTGTGCAGTTGAGTTTCCAGCCCCTCAGTCTCTCTCCCTTCTCCTCTCTCCTTTCCCCAGAGGGGAAGGTGTCTCTGCTCCAGCACTGCTCTCCCCTCGGGGACTGCTCTCAGCTGCCCCTCTCCTCTGCCCTGCAGCTCTCCGAGCGGTTCCTTTCCTTTGCTTGAAGATGTTGATGGCAGAGGCACTGTGGCTGCTGGGAGAGCTGTGTTTGGATTGGATGTGCTTGAAATGCTCGAGTTGCACAGCTGGCAAAAAGCTCTGGTGTTTGAGGAGCTGATTCTGAGGCTTTTCTCCCCAAACCCTCCTGGTTCTCTCCAGGCAGAGTTTCTGGTGGTTGCTCAGTCCTGCTGCCAGGGAGCCTGGGGAGCGTGGGGCACGGGTGTTTCTGCTTGGCTGTAGACTCCAGGAGCTGGCACAGTTTTGCTAACTGAATGTGAATCAGAGTACAAGGCTCCTATTGTCCCACTGAAAAAGCCAGATGGGAATTAGAGGACAGTACAGGACCTCAGAGGAATTAACAACATTACCAAGGATCTGTACTCAGTGGGTGCCAACTCTTAGACTATGTTAAATAAATTAGTCTTGGTGAGTCTTGGAGTAGTCTTGGTGAATAGGCTTGGTTTATTGTATTGGACCTAAAGGACACATTCTTTTGCTTACCCCTGAGAGAGCCAATTGCTGTTTGCCTTGGAATGGGAAAACCCTGATTCTGGAAGAAGAAGGCAACTAACGTGGACGGTGTTACCACAAGGGCTTCAAACCACCCCTACCCTTTTGGAAATCAATTAGCTAAAGATTTGGAGCAATGGGCTCCAAATCCATAGAATCAGGCAATGCACTGGCTTGGCAGGGACTCCTCTAGTCCAGCCCCCTGCAGCCAGCAGGGACAGCCTGAACTACATCAGCTGTAGAACCCTTTGGCTCATCGAGGCCAAGCATCAGCCTAGCACAAGGCCAAGGCCATCACTAAACCACGGGCCTGAGCACCACAGCTACACGGCTTTCAAATCCCTCCAGGGATGGTGACTCCGCCACTTGCCTGGGCAGCTTTTGCCAGTGCCTGACAACCCTTCTGGGGTACAATTTTTCCTCATTGCCTCTTTTTCTGAGAAGCCTCCCTGGGCACAGCTTGAGGCCATTTCCTCTCGTTGGAACCAAATTTAAAAGGCAACGTTTAACATTGTTAGTTTGGGATAAAAAGAAGCCTTTTGCTACTTTTTCCACTCTCCTGGTACCAGATCTACTAGCCTGCTAACCTGTATGCATCTCTTGAAATTCTGAAAGTCACTCTCAAAGTCTTGCAAGGCATAAATAAACACTGACTGGTCAGAGCCATACACAAACACATTTTCTTACTTCAAGCATCCTGGGTTCAAAAACATTTTTTTTAAACTTGTCTCTCCTCTTTCTTAGCCACATCAGAGCAGTATGCATGTCTTGGAATCTCCTTTTAAGTGCCTCTCCCTTCACATGCATTGTATCACTGCATAATTTCTATTCCCATAGTAAGCTGCTGCTTATTCTAGGAGTCTGTTAATAGTTCAAACAGCCCTCTGACAACTGAACAACTGACAAGAACTTAAGATTCAGGAACACTGAAACAAAAATACAATCAAGCCTTTAAATCCATTTTTAAAGTTCCTTTCTTTGTAACAAAAGCAGAAGCTTAAAGCTTCATATCTTAATATTGAGATAGCTTAATCTCTTCCTTAACACAGCTGAAAGTTTACCTAAGGTTGTATAACACCTTCAGCACAAACACCCTCCCATACCCTGAAAGATGCACAACATTTCCAGACCCTGACTCGACAGCTGTCTGCATGAAGGCAACATGGACCGATGCACCTCAGCTCTTGCATTTGACTACAGTGCAGTCCTGATCCCAGGATGCTCTCTCTCCTCAAAGACCTCAGGCAGAGGTGAGACTTTTAGACCTAGAATCGTCAGAAAGAACTGGCCCCCTCTAGGATGTTGTGGACTCCAGAGCCATGCTGCTCAGGGTGAGCTGGGGGGGCACCCATCACACCCACATGGGGGATGAGCTGGGCTTCAGCAGGATTGGTTGGTGTCCCCCCTTGCAGCCTCCACCCCGGGATGAGTTGGGCTCTCTTGAAATATTTTGGGAGTCCACGCTCCAGGGTAATTTAGATCCCCTGGAATGATTTGGGGCTCTCCCATCATGTCCCCTGGCCCCCAGGATGGTTTGTGGGTTGCCAATTGCAGCCCAACACCACCAGGATATTTTTGATGTCCTCAGTCAGAGCCCCCAACCCCTGGGATCAGTTGGGGTTTCCAGGGCTGGGGTTGAGCCTCCTCCACTCCAGGCCCCAAACCCCAGGAGGAGTTTGGTTCCCCTCCCCCAGGATGAGGTAGGGGGAGACCAAATCACAGCTCCTCCACCCTCCAGATGAGTTGGGGGTCCCCAATTCCATTCCCCCACCCCTGGGATAAGTTGGGGTCCCCCTCGAATCCACGACCCCCTCCCCCTAGCTTGGTCTGCTCACCCCCAGTTTGGGCAGTATTGGGATAACCACCCCCCTCCCATCACCTCCCAGTCCAAGCAGGGAGTGCCCAGGACAGTGGGGAGAGAGGGGTGATGCTCAGTGATCTTGGAGAGCTTCTGAAACTGTGACAATTCTGTGGTTTTTGGTGATCATTGAGATGGTGCCAGTTATGATGGAGAAGATCTCATTCCCAGTAGAAACTCCTCTTGCACTGGGAGCAGCTTTAGGTTTTTTACCAGGATGGAGGCACTGATGGGGCATCAAGGGTGGGGCATTGATGGGTCACCCTTCCAGGTGATGATGGTCAAGCCCCAGGCCCATGCAGCCATTCTCTGCACACAAGTCCCCTGGGGCTGGATGTCTGACACACATTTAATAAAAGAACACAGCCCCAGAGATTTGGGCTGTTCATCTGCAGATGGGGAAGGGGTGTGTGTGTGTGTGTGTGTGTGTGTGTGTGAGTGAGGAAGATCTGCTCTCCCATTTCATTTTTGCACCTCAGCAAAAACATTGCAAGATTTAAACTCAAGAAGTCAACGGGTAAATGATGCAGAAGGCTCCAGCCACACATTTCCACTGACTCCCTAGAAATATGCAAGACCACACCATCAGTCACACTGCCCTACCTGCTGTAGAGGTGTCAGACCAGAAATGAGGGTTTCAAGACAGAAAACACAACACAATCCAGCACAACCACAACAAAATCAACCTGAAGATACCAGGTACACAAACCAAGGGCCCCTAATCAAACCCCAAAAATGAAAAGAACCTTTCATCCTGCACAAGAAAAGACCATTCAGAGCACAAGGTAAAAATAACTTCATCCCAGGAACACAGGCCAACAAACCCAGACTCTGTCAGGAACAAGAACATGCTCACCTAAACTCTGGCATAGCACAACCTTGCAACCCCATAGCCCCAGCACCTGGAACTCTAGCATCCCATTGCCCCAGCAGATTGTAGCCCAAAGATCCCCAAAAATGGAATACAAACTCCCTGGAGATCTCTGCCAGGGCCTTCAGGTGGCCCCGCATCTCAGTGATCACAGCTTTGGAGGGGGAGCTGAACAGAGCCACCAGCACACCACCAGCATCCATCTTCCCATCATCTGTCACAGCCTGACAAAGTGCCTGGCTGCAACTGCCCAGGGCTGAAAGGCTGAGGCACTCAGAGATGTTGAACCAGCCAGACATGAGCACAGGGCTGCAGCTCATTTCTCTTGCAGAAGCACCAGGCAGATGACCTCATCCTCCTTGAGACCCCCCCCCAAGGCATCTGGGTAGCTCCCCATGCTGGGGAGGCTGGATACAGCCTCTGCTCCATGGAGAGAGGCTTCTTGGGAGCAGAACCTCTCAGGGGGTCACTGGGAAACCCTCAACAGCCCTGGATGCCTGGGAAACATCTTTGTGCTGCTCCATCTCTCACCAAAACCAGAGGAAGGCTGCTCTGGAGGCCTCCAAGAGAACCATCTCACCTGGGACCTGGGCTGCCCGGTTGCCATTGGACACCTTTCCTCTCAGGCAGATCTCAGTGTTGCTCTGCAAACATCTGTTACCTCCCAGTGGGATGCTCTCCAGCACATGCCACAGCTCTGCTCAGTCACCTTGGGGACAAAGATCAGAGGCGAGGAGTTGGATTTGCTTTGCTCCCATTCAGTCCCAGAGTGCCCCAGGAGAGCCCTGACACCCCCAAAGCAGCCCTGGGACATGGACACCACAGCCCAGCTGTCCCCCGGGCTCAGGAGGGCTGTGGGGAGCAGGCAGGACATTTGGGGTGCCCCCAGTGCTGGCAGACAGCAGAGATGGAGACCCCAGGGGGAAGCCCAGGGTGCTGGGGCCTGGCCCAGCTGCTCATCACTGCTCTTCTGGGGCTCTGCCCAGCTCCCTGCCCCCAGCTCTTCAGCCCTCCCTCTCTGTCCTTTGCTCATCTCAAGTTTGGGCTTTCACTCTCTCTCTCCCTCTCAGCACTTCCCAATTCCTCCCTGCCTGCTCTTATTGCTCTGTCTCTCTCCATCTCCACAGCTTTCTCTCCCTCTCCTCTCCTGGCCTTATTGTCCCTCTCTCTCCTGCAGCCTCTCCCCTCTCCTGCCTCTCTCTCCCCTCTCCCTTCCTCTCCCCTCGCCCTTTCCCCTCTCTCCTGCTCCCTCTCCCACCCCTCTGTCACTCCCCTCTCCTGGGGCCTTTTCTGTCTCTCTCAGGCCCCTGGCCCGCTCTCTCTCCATCCCCCCTCTCTCCTCCTTCCCGCCCTTCTCCTCTCCCTCTCTCCCTCCCTCTTTGCCCCCTTCCCCCCATCTCTTTCCCCCTCCTCACCACTCTTTTCCCTGCCTTCTCTCCCTGCCCAGATCCCCTTCCTCCTGCTCCCCCTCCCAGCTGGGCCGGGGCCGGGGCAGCCCCGGGGTCGGGCGGGCTCAGGCAGCAGGAGAGGAGGAGCGCCCCGGGGCATGCTGGGAGCTGTAGTCCCGGGGCATGCTGGGAGCTGTAGTCCCGGGGCATGCAGGGGGCTGCCCGGCGGCCATCTTGGTTCCCGGGCCATGCTGGCAGCTGCCGTTTCCCCACACTCCCCATCCCGCAGCCGGGGAAAAACTCCAGGAGGGCGGCGGGGATGAGCCAGCAGCTCCTAAAAGCCCTCAGACTGAAGGAGGAAGCATGCAGAGGCGGGAAGCAAGGGCAGGTACCCTGGGAGGAGTAGAGAGGTGGTCGGAGCAGCTGGGGAGCAGGGCAGGAGAGCCACATCCATCCCAGGTAGAATTGAATCTAAAGCAGGGCCTGGGACAACCCAGGAGCCCCCGCTGGGGGAGAAGAAGAGCTTTGTGATCATCTAAAGAACCTGCAGGGGCACAAGTTTATGGGACCTCACGGGGTCCAGGCACGGGTCCTGAGGAGCTGGCAGACGCAGTTGCTGAGCCTCTGTCCATCCTATTGGAGAGGTGATGGTGGTCTGGTGAGGTTCCCACTGAGTGGAACAAAGGTACCTGTCGTAGTTGGAGTGGAGGAACTAAAGAAGTTTGAGTTGGAGAAGTAAAGAAGGAGGGTCTGTGAGCCTGAGGGCTCTGAGAGGGGTCACTATTCCCTCCCCTCTCCTGCCCACAGCCTATAGAAAGTCAGGCAGCCCAGCAGCCCATCCCCCTTTCCTCCTGCTCCTTGCTGGGCTGCTGTTCCCCTCTGCTCCTTTCCCAGCAGCTGCCACCTGCTCCTCAGAATCCACATCCATCGGGTGCTGGGAAGAGCCGTGGAGCTCCCTCTTGAGTCGGCCCTGCCACAGGGAGCCCTCAGGCACCCATTGCTGCCAGCATGGAGATGGGGTTGTGTGTCAGCTCAGGGAGCTGTTCCCAGGGGGGAGGAGATCAGCCCTGGCTGAGCCTTCCTGCAGTCCCTGGCTCTGAGGAGGAGTGGAGTGTCCCGGGAAGAAGCGGGGTTGCTGCCTGTCATTGTGGAGCAGGAGATGTAGAGGTCAGAATACCTGGGTTGGTTGGTTGGTTGGTGGTTGGAGGTGGAGTGTGCTGGAATATTTTCTCTCTCTTCTGTCCCTATTTTCACGAGGAAAAGGCAGCCAGTAGCTTTGCCACGCAGGCACTGTGATGTTTCAGGTGTCCCAACATCCTGTACTTCTGAGGGGAAAATCTGCAGCAGGATAAGGTGCTCACTTTGTGGCCCCAGCGCCTGTTACAAGGCACCAAAATTCTCCCTTTTGTTACTGGAAGACACTGTTTAATATAAAAACCTAGTCTATTCTAAATCTGGTATCCCCACGCAGTCCTATTTGTTGGTAATTTGGGGTCGAGTTTCTTTCAGCTGCCTGTTGAGTGCATTTCTGTGTCTGATTCAGCTGTGAAAATCACCACCACCAAAAAAAAGCACTTGAGTGAATTTACTCTTGATGTATTTCCAGCTCCTATCAAGCAGTGAAGTGAAATGTCTCAGTGACCCATTTGGGAATTGTTTTGCTTTTTTTGCTGAATGTCAACATTGTCACTGATGCCTGTCCCTCATTTCTATCATTTCTGACAGAAAATGTTGTCTAATAGCTTTTCAGTTGTCCCAGCCCCTCCACTCTTGCTTCTCCATGCCCTGCAGTCTGCCAGCTTAAATAATCTGTATCTAATGACACAGCCTTGGATCCTCTCTGTACCTTCAGCACAGGCTGGGAGGGGTCCTGGTGGGCACCAAGTTTCTCATGAGCCAGCAATGTGTCCTAGGTTCCAAGAAGGAATCTGGTCTGCTGGGCTGAGAGATACTGGGCTTTCCAGTATAAAGTTCCACCCCAAAATTCCATCTCTTACTTCCTTTGATAAAATGCAAAGCTTGGAAAATTTTTCCTTGTGCCTGTGTATTGGTATTTCCCTTTTTTTGCAAGTCATGCCTGCAGCCCATAGCAAGGACCAGCTGGGCTTTGGGGTGCTGCTTGCTTTCAGCTGCCTTATGGGACTGTTCATTCTCATGCAGTGGGGTGCACTCAGTCTCCTCTTCTGCTGCTGCCTTATCCAAAAGACACAGCAAACGTCTATGCCAAGAAAGTCCTTCTGGTCTGCAGGTCCCAGCGTGTCTTGATCTAGTCAGGAGAGTACCCGTTAGCAGCATGTGATTGATTTTGTTTGTGATCTCAGAGTCCTCATCATACCCAACTTCTCCAGTGCTTGCTGGGTGGGATGATAGCAGATGAGACCAGCAACTGTTGAATGCTTGATGTCATCAGCAAAGCTGCAGCTGTACAGTAAGAGCAGAGGAGATCCTCCTTTAAGTCTGCACTAGAAGGAAGGCTTCAGGAAAGCTGCTCAGCACCTTTTGGAAGGTCTGGAGGACTCAGGGCACAAACTACTTCAGTGGAATGACAAAGCAAGTTGATGGGGACTCTGGTGGCCCAGGCTGCATGTCCAGGGTTCCCTGCCCTGTGGCTTCAGTGTGAGCATAAACCAGACAGTTTTGGCCATTTCAGCCCTCAAATGTTCCTTCTTCACCCTGGGCTGCAGCTCATTGAGCAGAACAAATGATAAATTCACCTGTCCTGCCAGGAGGCCCCCGCTGCAGAGTGCCACCCCTCTGGCTGCCCTGGCAGAGGATGGAGATATTAAGGCCCTTCTAAGTCTGCCATTGATAATTAACACCCTCAGCAAAGCACCTGGGCAGTGAGGGTTGTGTGGGCTTGTGTAAGTACAACAGGAGCATGGTGCTGCAGAGCCCATTGTTCCCTGACTCAAGGTCTTGGGCAGTGACTGAGGGGAAAAAAACCCAAACAGAAGTCCTGGCTTTAGCCTGGAAGAAGGGAGGGTTAGCAGCAGTCAAGGGGGTGTGTATGGTGCTAACCCAGGTGCTGGGCTGAGTTCCAGCACCTTGGGATGCCTGGGGCTGGCCACGGGTGCCTGGCTCACCTGGTGCTGAGGGTCCCAACACAAGGGAGAAGCCGATGCTTCTCCTTCATCTTGGGTAGATGGTGCATGGTGCGGGGGTGCCAGTGTCTGCCAGAGGTGATGAAGTCCCTTCAGCCTCTTGTGCTACCGAGGAGCCAAAGGCTGTGCTGGGCTCTGCCTGATGGCCCATGCCTTCTATGAGGTCTTGCTGTTCTGTGGACTGCTGGTCTGGTCCCTGTGTCACAAGCACAGGCTTGGCCACAAACTCCCTGACAGTGAAGTGGTTGGTGTCCACCAGAGCCAGATCCTCATCTGTGGTTTTGGAGAGGATAGGTGCCAGGTTCTCAGCTTCTGCTATGGTGTCCTGCTGGTCTGGTCCCTGTGTCACAAGCACAGCCTTGGCCACAGTATCGCCAACGAAGAAGTGGTCGGTGTCCACCAGAGCCAGATCATCTTCTGTGGGGCTGGAGGGGGCAGGTGCCAGGCTCTCTGCCTCCGCTGCTGTGTCTGGCTCACTAAAGGCAAGACAAGCTGGTGCTTTTGCCTCCTGTTGTGCCACAGGAGCCAGAGGCAAATGGTGCCCCTCTTTCTCAAGAGCTCTGGCCTGGGCAGAACCTGCTGGCTCCATGTCCATGAGCTCCGGTGATTCAGGAAATGTGCTCTGCTGGTAATTATCTTCCTGTCCTTCAGGCTCTGTGCCCATGCTGCTGGATGTGCTGGATTCCTCCTGGGGGACAAAGTTGAGGTCCTGAAAGAAGTCCTGGGAAGAGGGCCAGATGATGTCATCTGCGTCACTGTCGTCTTCCCCCTCCTGGTCTAAGTCCCCTGCTTTGTTCTCCAGCACTGGCAGGAATCTCCTCCCTCTTGTCCCCACTTGCTGCTGGCTGGATCTGGGGGCTTCCATCCACTCCAGCATGTCCTCTCTGCTGGTGGCATCATGCAGGAGTTCCCTGCGCCTTGCCTCTGGCTGACACAGGTTCAAGCTCACTCTGCAGGTCTGGAAGGAAAGAGGGGTTTAGTAAAAGCAGCCTGGCTCCCAGCAGCACCTGGATGCCAGGGCCCTGCCGGCAGCGGCTGCTGTCAGAGACGGGAGATGATGGGGCCAGAGCCGTGCGGCGCAGCGGCGCGATCCAGGCAGAGGGAGGCTGCATCCCCCTGTCCTGTCCCACCCTGTCCTGTCCCATCCCATCCCATCCCATCCCATCCCATCCCATCCCATCCCATCCCATCCCATCCCATCCCATGCCGTCCTTGGTACTCACCCTCCTTGATCTGACACTGAGCTGCCACATTTAAAAAAAGACTGGATGTGGCACTCAGTGCCATGGTCTAGCAACTGCTCCGGTGGGTCAAGGGTTGGACTAGATGATCTCTGAGGTCCCTTCCAACCCGGCTAATTCTATGATTCTATGATTCTATGACTCTGTCAGGAGGACCTGCTGCTTCTCACCCTCCTACCACCAGAGCTGCCTGGCCTCCAGGCCACCCTGCTGACACTGCCGGGTGGCTGCGCTGGTCTGGGCTGGGCAGCTCCTCTCCTGGTCCTCCAGATGCTCCGTGTGGACAGACCGGATGATCAAACGATCTGCAGCAGCCCCTTGGTCACAGGATAACCTGATATTGGGCTGGCACCTAACACACACTGTCAACCTTTCTGGGACATGTCTTGCCATTTGTCCACAGCATGCTGGTCCCACGTCCCTCTCCAAGGAAGCTGTCCCAGGGGTGCTGCAGGCAATACCAGTGTTTCCACCTCTGTGGGGATCAGGCAAGGGACGTTCTCTATTAGCTGCCCAGACTACATCTGCTCTTCTTGGTATCGCCCGGTCCTGCTGTGCTGCTGTCTGCTTGCAGCATCCCCATCGCCTAGTGAAAACCTTGTCCTGGGGCTCATTGGGGACGTGCCGGGCTGTCCCCTTTCCAGCTGTGGCAGAGGCTCCAGGGCTGTGCAGGGCAGGCTTCCAGCTCTCTACCCTGGCAGATGTGCCATGGTCACCCCATGTGCCCTTTGCAGAGGAGACAACCTCTTGGGGGCCACTGGTTGCAGCGCTGCTGGCTGTGTTTCTGCCTCTGGCAAAGGTTGCTGCTGGCAGAGGAGGCAGCTTGCAGCAGGTGCTAGCAGCCTTGTAACTGCTTCTGGAAGAAGCTGATGTAGAGGGTGCAGCTGGCAGATGGGGCAGCTTGCAGCAAGTGCTGGCAGCCTTGTCTCTGCCCCTGCCTAAAGGTGTGGAGCGTGCAGCTGGAGGGGGACGTGGCTTCTGGCAGCAAGTGCTGGCAGCTGTTGGGGAAACAGTTCAGAAATATACAGGTTGTGAGCAATCCTGACTTACTTCAATTTAGGCTACATTGGGTTAATGGTTATTGAGGCCTAGTTAGAGGCTTTCTGAGAATGAGCTACTGGGAAAGAGATAACTTAATCGGCAACAGAGGAGGAAAATAGTTATGTGGGAAGAAGGTCCCGTGAGAATGGTATGTTGTTGGAGTATAAGGCCACCTGCATGATAAGATGATGTAAACAAGGCTCCTCTATATAAAGTGAGTGCAAGTTGCTAATAAACGATTTTCCTGCAATCATATTGATGCGTACATGGAATCCTTAAGCCTCCGCAGATTGCTTTCCCACAAATGGCGCCCGAACAGGGACTAAGGGTGGCCCGGACCAGGGTCTAAGGACGGCCCGGACCAGAGACTCTTATGCTGTTGCTTCCAGGAGCGATAAAGACAGCTGGAATAAGAGGGCGGAGAGGCCAGTCGAAAGGAGATTGCTGCCCCGGCAATCTATGTAGCTGGTGCCCGGCTACGGAATAAAAGAGGTACCTCGGAGTTGAAGAATCTTGCCCTGATCAGGTGAGCGGCTGGGGAGGAGATGGGGTCTACACTCTCTAAAGAAGAAGAGGCGGTAGTTAAGCTCCTCCAATATATTCTCTCTATGAGAGATTTATTACACGAAGGCAGGACCTTACGTGAATTACTGAAATGGGCACAGGGTAGAGACTTGATCCCCTCGATGGGTACTGTTTTTGAGTTACCTACTTGGGAAGCCATAGGTATTGCCCTATGGGATAAAATTAGCGATGGAGATAAGGAGGCACAACGCTTAGCGACACTCTGGAAATTGATTAAAGAAACCTTAAAAGAAATGAAAAGTGAGAGGTCAGCAGCAGCCTCAGCATTTGCTGTCTTAATGTTTGATCCACCAGTACTGATGAATGCTCAAAATATGAACTTGACCTCTAAACAGTTGTTTGAGACACCTAAAATACCCTTACCAGCACCTGAAGGGACTGTACTGATTCAAACTCAGTCAACTGTGCCATTTGACCCTGGGGGTCAGATGAAAAGTAAAAATGGGACCGAGAAGCAAGACCAAAAGCGACCGAAAACACCACCAGAATCGTCGGAGTTCCCAGAGGGAGAGAAGCCGGAGAACACAGGCGAGGAATCTTGGAATGCAGACTCCCGACCTTGCAACTGCCCGCCACGGCTCCCGACTGCTCTGCCACCTTTCCACCTTGGAAGCCTGATTTATCTTCTTGACCACAGTTGCCATCAATTAATCCTCTGCTTCACCTGTCAACACCATCAGTGCCTGCTATAGAGCAACAACCAAGGAAGGAACTGGGACTCGGAGACAAGCAACTAAGGAAACTGCTGAAGAAGCTGACAGAACTGGAGACCAAGGATGAGTATACCCCTGAAAAAAACCTAGTTTTTGCTCCAGGGAACATCCCGAACAATGGGGCACTAATCCATTTTTACCCCCTGATCCATTCCCTATTCCTGCTCCTATTTCCCTTAACCCTCTAACACCCACTGCTCTACCTCTTCCAGATCCGACATGGGGAGGGGAGGGTAGTGGGGGGGGTGGTAATGTGTATCCAGTATCCAGTATCCAGTAACTAGATGGAAGGGAATTATTTAAAATGCTATAGTTGAAGGAGAAATGGTTCCCAATATGAGTCCGATGGTTTTCCAGTGATTGTGGGACCAGGAGGAGGAGGTCAATGGGTTGCATTAGATTGGAAAATGATAAAAGAAGCCAAAGGTGACATTACAGTACAGTACAGGCGCAGTACGGTTTGAAATAGATTTGAGTCATTTACTCAATCTCTTTTGCAACATCTTTTTACTGCTCAGTTGTTGATGCCATATGACACAAAAATGCTCATTAATACTCTGTTAAGTTCTTCTCAACAATTGCAATTTCATCATAAATGGTAAATGCTGTGTGAAAATGCAGCTGTGATTCCTAGACAGAACACCGATGCATTACACGGAGTGCAAGCACAAATGTTACTGGGTGCTTGTCCTTTTGTACGTGCAGATTTGCAGGCATGGTTTCAAACTGAAGTGTTACAACTTTCACAAAAATTGGCGTATAAAGCTTTGCAAATTGTTCATGATCCTGCACAAGGAAACTTTTCCTTTACAAATATTAAATAGAGAGATCAGAGTCATATTCAAAATTTGTGGATCACTTCTATTCAGTGGTAATATTACATCTCAATTTGTTAAAAACAAACAATCAAAAAAAAAAAAAAAAAAAAAAAAAAAATCCCGTAAAGCTGTTGTTACCTGGGAGGAGACGCCTGGGCAATGGAAAGAACATTTAATTCAAGGGAAGTCATTTGACTCTTTGCAAACCCTTGAACTTACTGCAGTTATTTGGATTTTTGAAACGTGGAATAATACTGCTGTAAATATAGTCTCTGATTCACTTGGTGTAGTAGGTATTGTTTTAAGAATGTATCATGCCGTTTTGAAGGAAATTTCGAATAAGCATTTGTATTTCTTGTTGCAGAAGTTATTAAGACTCTTAGCAGAAAGAGAACATCCTTATTTTATCACTCATATCCGGAGTCATCTTAGTGACCAAGGTTTGGCTATCGGTAATAACCGAGCTGACTATTTAGTTGCACCAGCGTGGACTGGTCCTTCTGTTGATGCTTTTTCACAAGCTCGACAATCTCATGCATTTTTCCATCAAACTGCTAAAGTGCTAGCGAAGCAATTTCATTTACTTCTGGGGGATGCCCAGGGAATTGTGAAATCTTGTCCTGATTGCCAAAAGGTTGATTTGGTATTGGGATGGAAGTCAATCCTAAAGGTTTAAAATCCTTGGAACTGTGGCAAACGGATGTCACTCATGTACAACAGTTTGGACGCTTAAAATATGTGCCTGTTGTTATAGATACTTTTTCTATGGCCGTTTGGGCCTCTGCTCAGACTGGTGAGGCAACGAAACATGTTATCAGACATCTATATGTATCCTTTGCTGTTCTTGGAGTACCTCAGTCTATTAAGACGGACAATGGCCCCGCTTATTCTTCTGCTCGTTTTCAACAGTTTTGTGGACAATGGGGTATTTGACATGTTACTGGTATTCCTCATAACCCTACGGGTCAAGCAGTAGTGGAACGTTGCCATTCGGTACTAAAGACACTCCTTGAAAGACAAAAAAGGGGGGAGGAAGGGAGTCCTCCTCAGGACCGGTTAAGTAAGGCTGTATATGTCATGAACTATTTACGCCTTACAGGAGATCGTACAGAACCTCCGATACTGATTCACCAAAAAGCTTTAACAGACTTTGCTTCGGAATCTTCCCACAAAATTTTGGTGGAATTCAAGAATTCCATCACTGGACAATGGGAAGGGCCAGCAGAGGTGAAACTGACTGGTCGAGGTTATATGTGCTTACTTACAGGTACTGGAGTGCGTTGGGTACCGAGCAGATGGGTTCGACCATGGAAACAAAGGCCTTTAAATGTGGATCCACAGTGATAATATTTCTGATACAAGTATTTGGTTTGGGAGATTGTATTGATTTATTTTAGGCTGATTCCACCAGATTTTAGTAGTAATAGTGTTTTGGGTTTTTAAAGTTTTTGGTAGGTGTTGTTAAATTTTTCTCATATATTGGTAAAGAGTACGATAGATTCATAAGAATGTTTTTCAGAGGCCGAGAAATGCTGCGGAGAGAAAGAAATTCCCCCCCCCCCCGTCCTCTTTCCCCCGTGGCTGCTTTTCAACCCCCCTTCGTGTGCCTGGCGGTGCTGCCAGCAAGGCTGCTACAGCTGTAGGTGCTGCCTCTGCCCCCGCAGATACTGTAGCTATGAGCCCTGCTGGGAGGGGGAGGAAAGGACACCACATAGCCTCATTAAAAAGACAAAAAAAAGAAAAGTTTTTCTAATGCCTTCTGAAAGGTATGAAGCAGAAGTGGGAAATATTTTTACATTGTTCTGGGCATCAAATGTCCAGGCCTGAATTTTGGTAGGTAATAACTTGAGGGTTACCTGCTACTCATGAAAGATAGTGATATTTTCTTTTCTTTGACAGGAGATTTTCGCTATCCGTGAAATAGAATCTTTTTAATGTGTTACGCCATACAAAAGATGAAGACATTTACAATCAAAAAAAAAAAAAAAAAAAAAAAAAAAAAAAAAAAAAAGTAACTTCAATTAGGTAGTGTCACTATTCTGCTTTTATGCAAACTCCAGATATTTTAAAACAACTTACTTTGATGGGCACATTGATTATAATTTGATCTATTATTTAAGAAAAGAATTTAAAAGATGCTCAAAGCTGCATTGTATACTGTATACTGTGCAAGGGTGTGGTGTGATAGAAAGAAATTTCTTCAAGTTTAGTTTGAAACCATTAGAATACATGATTCGATAATAAAACTATTTTCATTACAATCAAAAAAAAAAAAAAAAAAAAAAAAAAGAGAGAAAAGACAAGGGAAGAGCATATACCCCTATGAGAAGAAAAAAGAGCGTGACCTCATGATGAGAGCACTAATGAGTTATCAATAACATTTTGATCAAACTGGTCAATGTAAGAATTAGGCCTAGAATATAAGGGAAAATTTGAAATTTGGGTTTCTTGCTGTTTCATTGGTATCACACATAGCAAGAAGAAAAGCCTTTGGTAAAGAATTGATAAAAGTCATAAAATATACCAGTTAGCTTGTTGGCTTGCAGATTTAATTAGATAAGGCTTATTAGTTATATACGTTATTATTGCTTTTATATTACTAGTATGTTATTATTGCTTTTGCATCAGTATGTGTGTTGTTGCTTTTGCATTGTTGGTATGTTATTGCTTTTGCATTATTAGTGTGCTGCTTATGACAATATATCATTAGCATGTTATATTATGTAACGAAATAAGTCAGAATTGCTCAAAAAACAAAAAGGGGAATATGTTGGGGAAACAGTTCAGAAATATACAGGTTGTGAGCAATCCTGACTTACTTCAATTTAGGCTACATTGGGTTAATGGTTATTGAGGCCTAGTTAGAGGCTTTCTGAGAATGAGCTACTGGGAAAGAGATAACTTAATCGGCAACAGAGGAGGAAAATAGTTATGTGGGAAGAAGGTCCCGTGAGAATGGTATGTTGTTGGAGTATAAGGCCACCTGCATGATAAGATGATGTAAACAAGGCTCCTCTATATAAAGTGAGTGCAAGTTGCTAATAAACGATTTTCCTGCAATCATATTGATGCGTACATGGAATCCTTAAGCCTCCGCAGATTGCTTTCCCACAGGCAGCTCCTGAGGGCTGAGCTGTGAGTGCATGCCTGGGTGCCACATCCTGCCTGAGGAGAGGCAGCTGGCATGGCTGGCAAGCTGTCTCCTCCTCCGTTGCCCTGCCTACCAGGCTGCCCAACTGCAAGAGAAACCAAGGAGAGACTGCAATGACTCTGGCCCTTGCCCTTGTGGCTCCATGTCCCAGTTGTGAAAGGTCCTTCTGCCAGGATGCCCTGGCAGCCCCCTGGCCCAGCCTGTTCCCTCCAGCACCTCCCAGCTGGCCAACAGCTCCTGGGCTGGGAAGATGTCCATGCCCATTGCCCTTGGGCTCCCTACCTGGATGTGGTGTCTCCCTGTGGCCTTGGCTTTATAGTTGTTGGGGCAGGGCAGCTCTGGCAGTCTGTCCCTATCAAGGGATGAGACCTGGCTCTGACTTCCACCCTGCAGTACTGCTGGTTGCTGCCTGTGGCCCACCTGTGGGCAGGAGGAGGAGGAGGTGTGGAATGGAGGTGGCTGCCAGGACCCTTGTTGCCATCAAACCCAGCACTGGCACCGAGGCAGCGCCGTGTGACCCAGTCCCACACCAGCCTCTCCCTCTTACCTTGAGCCTCGCCTGGAGCCTCTTCTTCAGGAGCGGTTGCCCCTTGGTGGTCTGGGAGCGGGCCTTCTCCTCTCTCTCCATGGTCACCCTTCACACCAAGCTGCTGGCCAAGTGTTTGCTGAGAGCAGCTTGTCCAAGTCTTCTGCTGAGACAGTTCCTTTGTGCCTACATCTTCCTCTCTCTGCAGGGTGGCGTTGCAGACACGCCGCTGCCTTTCTTGCACAGAGCATTCCCATTTTCAGCAAGATGGGTGGCATTGTACGTGCTGCATCTTTTGAGGTTCCTAGTTGCCTACCTCAAATACTTGGAATCCAAGGTAGTACTCAAGGAGAATGCATCCGATGCTCCAAACGTCACATGGCTGTGACCATCCCAGGGCTGTGGGAAGATTCAGAAGCCTCATGTTTGTACCAGGCTGCAAAGAGTTCAACAGCTCAACCAAGATGTACACAGTTGCGTAGCCCCCTTCAAGAGCGCAGCAAAAGATCTTAGGCCAAAGCTGCACCTAAGAGACTCCTACTGACCTAGGATGACTTCAGGAGCTCTGTAAGGTCTTGTAGTGACCGGAGAGCAGCGAGACTTATGGACAAGCAGCGAGGCTCATGGACAAGCACCGTGCTTCCGAACTCCACTGCTTTGATGTCTGGGCATTTCAGTCTGCACACCACACATTTCTGCAATGAAGAAATGGGATGTGAGAGCCTGAAGAAAGGCGTAGGATGGCTGAGGGGGAGGTGGGGAAGAGGGCAGCAACTCACCAGGCTGGAGTTGTACTCCTGTATAGTCGGAGGAGGCGAGTAAGATGTTTTCTGGATTCAGATCTGTGTGTGTCAACTTGTCCACATGCAAAACTGCAAGATAAGAAGGCTCCTTAGCAAATCCCACTGAGAAACTTGAACAAATGAAGCACAACAGAACCCTGCTTATAGCTGACAGCTTTGCAGATCTGATAGGCCATGTGCCTGATGTGTTCCAGCCTGAAGGGCAGAGAGCAATTCTCTTTGAGGAAGTTGTAAGTGCTGAGCCGTAGCAGCCCAAAAACGATGCAGACATGGCCCTGGTACTCAAACCAGTCTAACATCTGGACACAGTGCCTGCAAAAGCAGAAAAAGACAGGAATTGCCACAGGCAGTTGTGTAACGCTTGGCTCCATGAGTCACCTGTTCCAGAAGGTGGCCTCTGGGAAGTGTTCAAGCCAAAGCCCAGCCAGGTTGGCTTTGTCTACTCACTGTGTGCTGCTGGGGTCCAGTGCCTTTGAGTCCAGCACTTGCACCTCTGCGTAAGCTGCCCCGGAGTGCGCAACAGCGTCTTTGACTATTTTCACAGCCTTGTTCCTGCCATTGCTGGAAAGACAGGGGAGACAAGGAGGAGTTTTACCTCAGAATCTTCAGGAATGCTGCCCATCTATGTTGTTTATAACAATGGGAACCTCATCAGAAATGGTTTGCTGAGGGTGTGGAGAGTGCAGCTTCAGGCACTAAACTAACATCAGTTTGTGTGTGGGAACTGCTGCAGCCTTCAAGGAACAGAACAGCAGATGAGGAGGTAAAGATAAAGCCCGAGACAGTCAGAAAGCACTTCCTGAGCCACACCAGGAGGGTATCAGTCAAGGAAATGTCTCCAATGAAAATGACTTGCTCTTGGTGATCAGTGCATTGCACTAGTTGTCCAAAAGTGCCTTCACCCAAAAAAACAACAACCTCATCTGGAAGGAAAAGAGCTCTCAGTCACACAAGTTGTGAAGTTCCTCAGCTATTGAACAAACAAGCCATAAGACACAAATGGAACAAACAAACACAACAACTGGATTCTTCTCAACTGTGCCTCTTGAAATGGAAAATACCCATTTGGAGGGATGTCACTGGACATCAAGGCACATTTACAGGTATGAGTAGGTACCATTTACGGTTTTTTTTAGGGAGGGAGGGAAGGAGAGAAAAAAGAAGGTCCAGAGAAGGAATAACTCCCCATCCCCAAGGGAAGAAAGACAGGAAGAAAAGACTTGCAAGAAGTCCCCTCAGCTTTTAGGCTAGAAGAACTTACTCTCTCTGAAAAGCTAATAATACTGTTTACTTACATCTTGCACTTAGGATGTCCCCGGTCTGACAGATGGGGAGACCCTCGTCCTCATCCTCCATGATGTTGGATCTGCTGCTTGGAGGCCTCATCAGGATGCTCTGGGCAATCAGTAAACCCAGGTGAATTGAAGTCAGAGTAGGGAAGTGAGTGGGCAGGAAAATCCTCAGGCATGGAGATAGAGGCCAGGCCACAGAGGGTGGGAAGCACCAATTTCATATTTGGTCCCCACAGATTCCCAGGACACAGAGTTTATGGTACAGGAGGAAAACATGGCACTGAGCAGATTTTCACATGAGATCCTCCAAGTGGCAAGGCAACACCAAATTACAGCTGCTTTTCTAGTGGGAGGTGTCCGTGCCTGTGGCAGGGGGGTTGGAACTAGGTGATCTTAAAGGTCCCTTCCAACCCTGAAAATTCTATGATTCTTTGAAAAGATTGGTTCACTGAGTTTTACTTTAGGATTTTGGTGCCCATCTTTCTTTTCTTTATAAGCAAAAGGATTTAATAATTACGAGTATGTATATATATAACACCTAAATATCTTTTTTGCTAAATTTAAATTACATTTTCAGGGTCCATGATGCATCTTGTTGTCCCAAGCACTGGGGAATAGGGAGGAGAGTGAAGGAAGCTCCCCATTGTAAAGAGAGGCAGCAGGAAAAATCCTGTTTGCAGCCAGGACAGAAGTGTTCTTCCTGAGAGCTGTGGGTGTGCTGTAACCACTTGCTGAGGTGGCTGCCTGTGCACGGTCCCTCTCCCATCCCTCTGCCTCACCTGAACCTCCAGGCAGCCAGGGACAGCCCCATGGCCCTCGTCCTGGCTCAGGCACTGCTCCTCCAGCTCCAGGAACTCCTGCAGTGAGTCCGTGTGGAAGAACTGGGATCCTCCAGGTCTGTGGAAGAGCTGGGACCCCACAGCAGAGTCCTCCTCCTGGCACGGCCCCACCACCTCCTTGGCACAGCCTGCGCTGCTGGCAAGGGAGCTGCCGGCACCCCCCGGTACGCGCTGGACTGGCAGGGGATGGGAATGCCCAGTCCCATATCCAGCAGCTCCAGGCTGAGGCATGGAGAGAGCTTGATGTGCTCCATGCAGGCTGACCCAGAGGCCTCCAGGGTCTTCTGGTGCCCGTGGCTGAGGCTTTCCTTGGACATGGGCTTGCAGGGGTTGGGCTGGCCCAGATGATTCTGGGTGAGCATGGTACTCGACTCCCCCGGGGAAGGGTTGGAGACACACACTTCCAACACCTGGCTCACTGGAGCCCTCCTGCTTTTCCAGACTTTCCATGATGGCCACCTGTCTGCCTTCTTGTTGGGCTCTGCTTGGTTCTGTGTTGAAACTGGTGCTGGCATCAACCTCTGGGGCACATAGTCCTCCTCAAAGTCCTCATCCTCATGCTTCCCCAGGCAACAGCAGTTCCAGCACAAACAGCCTGGCTGGCTCAGGGCTTTGCCCATGCTGCCCTCCTTACTGCTCTCATGTCTCCTGCTGGACTGGATGGTTGCTGGGATGGCCAGGCCCTTTCAAAGGTCCTTTCCAAACCACACCCTGTCATGGTTCTAGGATTAGGATGTAACCATCCCAACAACCATTCCCCAACTCCTGTTGGAAGGTGTTCCAAAAGATGCTGGTGGGGAAGAGTGGAATCATAGAATGTCAGGTTGGAAGGGACCTCAAGGATCCTCTGGTCCAAGCCCTCTAGGTAATAGTGCAGTTTACATGAGATGTCTCAGCGCGCTGTTGAGCTGAGACTTGAAACTGTCCCCCGTGGGAGAATCCACCACTTCCCCTGAGAGGCCATTCCAATGTTCCACTGTCCTCCCAGTGCAAAATTTTCCTCTTGTCCACCTGGAATCTTCCCAGGAGCAACTTGTGCCCATTACCCATTGTCTTAATCCATGTGACTCCTTGAAAATGGGGAATCTTCATCAGAATGCTTAGACTTGCTGGGGGAGACCCAATCCATGCTGGGGCTGCCATGCCCCCTGCAGACCCCTGCCACTCCTCCTGCTTACCCCATCCCACGTGTGGCCATGGGTGGTGAGGAGGATGTGGCAGCCCCCAGAGTCCCCACTTGGCAGCTTCAGCAGCACCGTGCCCATGGGGGAGCAGAGCCTGTGGGGGAGCAGGGGAAGCAGGGGGACTGAGGGGAGTGGAGCTTGTGGGGGAGCAGGGGGGCCTGCAACCCATCACCCCAGGGTTGCTCCTCAGGGAGCACTGGGGCAGAAGGGAACCTTGGCCAGAGGAGCTGCAGTGGGGCTGCCTGTTGACTTCCAGGAGCCAGGAGGAGTTTTGGGAGCCGTGGCCGTCCATGGACAGCCCTTGGGCCATCAGACCCGTGCTGCTGCTGCATGGGGCTTGGGACAGGTTTCTGTTCTGGACAACACAGGGGCTCCACGTGATCACAGCCAGCCTGGTGTCACCATGTCACCAACCAGACCCTTTGGGGCAGCAAATGCCAGATGCAGTGGGTGATTTCCCTCTGATGATGCCAAAGAGTGAGACATGGCTGTGTGGCAAGGATGTGGAAACACAGCTGCTCAGTTATGGTTCCCTTGCTACAGTGCCTTTCATTAAATGGAAAAAAAAAAAAAAAAAATTCTGGGAGAGCCTATTCTTGTGTTTCCATGTTGACAAAATTGGAAATGAAGAAAAAAATAGTTTTTGGGTCTTGCTTTCATCCTTACCAGTGTACAGTGTTTAAGTGGCAAGGCACAGGATGGAGAAAAGGGGGAAACTGTTTAGAAGAGAAAAGAAAAACAAAATAGTAGATATAGGGTAGGAAAAACTTATTTATTTAAGCTGATGAAATTAGTGTTTTCAAGGTTTTAAAATAATTGCTAGGTTCCCTTCCAGCTACAGCAGTCTTCAAAGGCCTCTTCTTCACTGCACTGTTAGTGCTGGAGAATGCAGTCAGTGGCTGAAGCTGTGAAAAACAGCCCCTTAGTACTGATGAGGATGTGAGGGGTACAGTAAAGAAATAAGCACTGCTCCTGGATGTCCTTAATCTTGGCCCTGGACTCCCACCTCTCTGGGGCCTCAGGAGATGGTCCAAGGCAGCACATGGTGGTTGCATCCCCAGCAGACACGGTGCTATGGGGTTGTGCTGTTCTGGTGTTGGAGCTGTGTTGGCTTGTGTGCCATGGAACAAGGCAGGTCAAGAAAGGAGAGGATGCTGCAGGAGACTGACTCTGATGGATGGTAAAATCCATGAATGGCTTCTAGAAAGTCCAGGTGGAGAAAAGTGGAGTGAAAGCTGCTACGGGGGGAGCAAGGTCTTGGTTTCTGCCTTTGCTCCCATAGCTGCTGGCATGGGCATGGGCTGCTTGGTGGAGGGGAGATCATCCCTGGGGGAAAAAAGAGTTCAAACAGATCCCCTTCGAACATGAATTCATCCCTGTGCCTGCCCTCCCCTGTGTTTGTGGCAGCAGCGTCCTTGGACACAGAGGTCTGCACGTGCTCTGTCCCAGCATAGGGGTGCCCTGTGTCAGGGGGCACAGTGAGCTGAGCATCATTGTGGGGTCTCCTGGTGGATCTCCTCATGGTGGCACTCAGGTGCTGCCCACCTGAGCCCCAGGTAGACAGGCTCCTACAGTACCTGGGCAATAGTGGGACCAGCTGGGGCTACATGTGGACACCCAGGAACCAGGAGAGTCTTGAGGATGCTGTCGTTGTCCAGCAGTCTCCCTTGGGCAAGCAGACAGCTCTGCTCATGCTGTTACCCCCTGGTCAGAGCAGGTTTCTGTTCCTTGGCTCCTCTGTGCTCCAGTCCTGCTCCAGTGCCAGCCTGGCATGCTGGAGGGACAGGGTGAGCCCTGGAGCCCCAGGCAGGGTGCCCAGCCCTGTCCTCACCCACTGCAGGGCAGCCAGGGCTGCAGCTGCTGATCCCTGCAAGAGGCAGCCACTACTCAGAGAAAACCATGGAAATTGCACACTAACGCATTTTGAAACTTAAGCAAGTTACAAGGATTTATTTTAGGAAAGGGGAAACAAAACATCACTGTTAATAAAGGGTAAACACGATTCGTTACTTTGGAGAGAAGAGTTGTTAAGAAAAGTAAAGAAAAAGAGGGAGCAATTAAGATTTTATCATCGTCCCCGATCCTGGTCTCTGGCTGGAGTGGGGGGGGGGTTGATGTTCTCCGCTTTTCCTGTCCTCCGCTGCTGTTGTCCTGTAGCCAAAGTGTCGAGAGAGAAGGGGGGGGGAAGAAGACCCGCCGCTTCTCTGTTTTCTCTTGGAGTTTTATACAGTAGAAGGGGTTCTGTCTTTTCATAAATCACTGGCACACAGACTTGCTAAGGATAACACAGATTTTGCCATCCCAAGAACTTCTTTTTTATTTATTACTATTTTTCAGTCCTTGTTACCTTGCTAAATTTATTATCTTTGTCTGGGCCATGTACCAGGAGGCGACCTGATAAGCGGTCTTATCTTTAGGTGCCTGTCAAGCATGATATAAAACAGAAGCAAGTTAAGTTTGGGGAAGAAATCTGTTAATTGGGAATGTTTGGTATATTTTAAAAAGAGCAGAAAAAATACTGATTCGAGAGACATATTTTGTATTTTCAAAGTGTTTACATCAGTACCCCATGGAGGTGATGGCTTCACTGTGGTGTCCAGGCCAATGGGCTTCTCCTCCGGCAGCTCCTGGGGAGCAGCGGGGTGGGACGGGTCAGGACGGGGCAGTCTCCTTTGCTCATCAGGAGCCCGAGGGGCTGGCAGAGCCCGGGAGCCTTCCCCCTGGCACCACCTCCCCAGTCAGCACCCAGAGGTCCCAGGCTCTGTGATGGGAAGGGCTGTGCCCATCCCAGAGCCACAGGCTGGCCCAGGGGCCTACAAGTGGTGTTGGGTCCAAGTCCTGGCTCCAGTTGGGCCACCCTGGTGTCTTTGGAGCATCTCCAAGGACAGAGAGCTGGAGCAGTGTTCTTGGGCATCCCCCTGTCCAGCCAAGGTCTCCCCTGCCCTGAGGGCTGTGCTGCTGCCTCTGACCCCCCTCAGCCTTGCTGTCCATCCCCTCACCTTGATGATCTCCAGCAGCTCCTCCTGGTAGTAGTAGAGCCAGACCCACACAGTGGTGTGTGGGCTGCTGATGTTGCAGATGGAGGACAGAAACTGCAGCTTCTGGGCCTCTTGCTGCCAGGCAGAGAGGACAGATGGACAAACAGTGTCGAATGGGGAGGGAGAGCGGAACCCAGCAGAGCTGCCATCCCCTTCTGAGCATGGGATGGGGGCAGAAGGAGTGGCCAGGAGAGCCAGGCACACGTGTCCTGGCAGGAGTGTCTATGGGTACCTGTGTTCTGAGCCCTCCGCCCAGCTGCCGGGGTGTCAGCAGCCACGGCTCAAGGCTGGGACACTGCTGAGCCTGTGGGCCCCAGGGCTGAGGGTGTGATGAGGGAGGACAGCACGGGGATGGAGGGGGCCCCGGGACACCGGAGCGAGGGATGCGCTAGCAGGGGGGGGCATGTGACGTGGGGATGCTGTGACGGGGCTGGGTCCCTGGCTGCTGCCTCCTGGGGTGGGCAGCCCAGGCCCCCGCTGCCCACACACTCACCTACCTGCAGTGGGGGGACCTCCCACGTCTCACAGGGCCTTGGCCCAGAGCTGCAGGATGGGGCAGCTCTGTTCTCCTCCCAAGCCCACCTGGGCTGGCTGGGGGGGTCACCTGCACTCCATGCTGTGAGAGGGACGGAGGGGAAAGGGGTGGCAAACCCCAGCTCTTCTCTCTGATGCTGGAGTCCCAGTACAAGCCGTGGGATCCCCTGACAGATTTATTGGCACCCAAGTGGGGCTTAAACTAATCAGCCTGAGTGCAGCTCACATTTCAACTGACTTGCCTGAATACTTTGAATTTCAGCTTCAGTGGAAGGGTACCCAGATGGCTCCGATGACTGAGATTTGAACTATTTTTCTGGAAAATTCACAGGGTTGGAAATTAAAGAGGTCATTCTGCACCTTTGGTATTCAGGGTATGTGATCTGTGGCTTTTTAGCTGGGGTTAGTGTTGCTCTGTGGTTCATTCTTGGTAAGAGCTGCTTAAGAACCACAGTTGTGATTTGGTCTTGAATACTGGCATGGGGGGATTAAGAAGTGACTTCCATGGAGACAGGGAAAGGGTTGGCTTCAGTTGAGTGCGATCATGGAATCATGGAAGGGGTTGGGTTGGAACTAGATGATCTTTAAGCCTTCCAACCCAACCATGATTCCATGATTCTGTGACACAGTCCCAGCCAGATCCAGGCCTGGGCTCCAGACAGTACCAGCAGGGCTTTGTGATGCAGGGTCTGGTGTCTGGACACCATTGTCATGGGGGTCTCCATGGTGACCAGGGGGATAAATAAGGGGTGTGGAGGCCTGGAGTGCCCATTACCAGGTGAGCACCTCTCTCAGCACCTCAGCTGCCCTGGGTGACCATGGAATGTCTGTGGCAGAAAATGCCCAAGATATCCATGGAGAAGGAGGTGGAAGCCTGCTGCCAGCCCTCCACAAGACCCCAAGGTCAGTGAGTGAAGGAAGGGCCAGAAGAGAAGTTCCCCTGCAGGCTGTGGGGAGAGGGCAGCTGTCCCCTGCAGCCCATGGAGGAGCACGGAGGGGCAGATGTGGATCTGCAGCTCTGAAGCACCCCGCACCAAGGTGAAACTTGTAAAATTTTCAAAAAAAGTCACATTTGAGCAACTTGAGGATGGCTGGGGCAAGGGGCAGCAACGTGAGATGGCTTTTGTCTCTCTGTGTCTAGATTTCTAAGTGGGTTCCATGGGGACAGGGACAGGGTTGGCTTCAGATGGGTGGGAGGTGTCCCTACCCATGCATGCAGGAGGTTGGACCTAGATGATCTTGAACCCTTCCAAGCCAACCCATTCCATGATTCTATGACTCTGAGTCATGGTCCCAGGCAGTTCCAGGTCTGGGCTCTCAACAGCACCACCAGGGCTTTGTAATGGGGTAGGTGCAGTTTCTCAGCTGCTCCCTTTACAGCTTAGACCCAGGCCCCGTGAGGAGCCATGACAGCATCTTCATATTCTTGTGCTGTTTTAATCCCATCACCCACAGTTGGTTCCATTTCTCCAGGAACCCATAACATTACTGACAGTGTAGGGTTAAATGGGGATGGTGCAGCATGCACAAACCTTTGCCTCACAGGCTTAGGGCATGGCATGTGATAAGGATCTACAGTCTCATCATGGTATAGATCACATCTCGTACAGCCAATTCTTTCAGGTAGCTGAGAGCTTTTCCACATGTGGCTGCTTGGACCTGTGGGCAGTCTATTTCCATTTTATAGGGATATTTCTTATGTGTATGAAATGTGTATCTCCTAGGTGTTAGTTGATTTTTCAAAAATTTCTTCTATCTTTGGGATGTCAAAACATGTACAGTCCTTTTAGTAGGAACCAACATGGCTCTAGAGGGCCCATCAAGGATGAAGAGGCAGATGAAGTTTAACTGCAATAGCTGAGACCTTGATCTCACCTCACCTTCCCAGATGTGTGCTGGAAATACAGCACAGCAGAGAGGGAACAGTTCTGGAGGTTCCTGGAGTGTGGAAGAGACCTTCCTGACACATCTTGTGTGGCAACCAATCAGAGAAGACACTGCAATGAACCTGGTGTTTCCAAACAATGAAGGACTTGTTGATGTGATGGTGGGAGGGCATCTTGGGCACAGTGATGATGAAATAATAGAGATCTCCCTCCCTAGAATCACAGAATCACCAAGGTTGGAAAGACCTAAAAGATCATTGAGTCGAGCTGTCGACCCTACAACCCCTAACCACTAAACCACCCACTGTAGCTATTCCTCTACCTGTCTTTTGAACATCTCCAGGAATGGTGCCCCCACCACCACCCTGGGCAGCCTGTTCCACTGCTCCACCACTCTATCTGTGAAGATGTTTTTCCTATTATCTAACCTGAACCTCCCCTGGTTGAGCTTTAACCCATTTATTCTTGTCCTGCCACTGCTAACAAGAGAGAAGAGCCCAGTGTCTGCTCACTACCCCCTCCTTTGAGGTAGCTGTACAGAGCAATGAGGTCTCCTCTCAGGCTCCTCTTCTCTAAGCTGATCAGCCCCAGTTCCCTCAGCCTCTCCTCATAAATTCTGCTCTCCAGACCCCTGATCAGCTTGGCTGCCCTTCTCTGCACCCTCTCCAGCACCTCCATGTTCTTCCTATCCTGTGGTGCCCAAAACAGCACACAGTGCTCAAGGTGCAGCCTCACCAAGGCTGAGGACAAGGGTAAGATCACCTCCCTGGCCCTGCTGGTCACACTCATCCTGAATCAGGCCAGGATAGTGGTGGCCTTTTTGGTCACCTGGGCACACTGCTGGCTCATGTTTATCCAGCTCTCAATCAGCACCCCCAGGTCCCTCTCTGCTGGGAACCTCTCCGTCAACTCCTCCCCAAGCCTGTAGTGCTGCTGGGGGGTTGGTGTGGCCCAAGTGCAGGACCTGACATTTGGCATTAGTGAAACTCATGCACTTGGCCTTGGCCCATCCATCAAGCCTGTCCAGATCCCTCTGCAGAGCCTCCCTACCCTCAGGCACATCAACACTTCCACCCCAGTGTCACCTGCAGATTTACTCAGGGTGCACTCTATCCCCTCTGCTAGGTCCTTGATAAAGATGTTCAACAGGAGCAGCCCCAGCACTTAGCCCTGGGGGACACCACTTGTGACACCCCACAAGCTGGATTTAACTCCATTGACACACACTCTTTGGGCCTGGACATCCAACCAGGATGATCTGCTCCATTAACATCCCTGGGACTGAGGTCAAACTGACAGGTTTGTAGTTTCCTGGATTCTCCTTCTCTCCCTTCTTCTATATGGGAATTACAGCAGCAGATTTCCAGGCTTCTGATGTCTCTCCAGTGAGCCAGGACTGCGGATCAATGATGGAAAGTGGCTTGGCAAGCACTGCCACCAGCTCTTTCAGCACTCTTGGTTGCATCCCATCCGGTCACACAGATTTATGCACATCCTCCTGGTGCAGCAGGACACTGACCATCTCCTTCTGGAGTATGGGGGGATCTCCCTGCTCTTGGTCCCTGTCCCCTAGCCCAGGGAGTTCAATTCTCTTAATATAACTGTCCCTGCTACTAAAGACTGAGGCAAAGAAGTTATTAAGCACTTCTGCCATTTCCTCATCTCTTTGTATCCTGTTCCTTCCTAAATCTATCAGATGATGGGGAGTCATCTGCCTCCACATCCTGGTTGAAGGGTCTGAAACAGACTCCAAATACAATACTGCCTTCCCCTTCTTCCTTACCCATAAACACTCAACTTTTTCATCCCTGGAATCAAGCTCTATGCAGTCAAAACATTCCCTAACAAACAGAGCCACACCACCACCTCTCCTTCCTTTCCTATCTCTTCTGAAGAGCTTCTATTCCTTCACTGCAATGTTCCAGCTGTGACAGTCATCCCAGCACATTTCTGTGATGACAACTACATCACAGCTCTCCTGCTGTGCAATGGCTTCCAGCTCGTCCTGTTTGTTGCCCATGCTCTGTGCATTGGTGTAGATGCACCTCAGCTGGGCCTCCTTTTCTCTGTGAGAAGCCATAAAAACCACCTGATCATACTCCAATATTCCCATAGCCCCCACCCTCACACCAACTCCTGTCTTCCCCCAGCCATATGCAGTGCCCTTCTCCTCCTTCACCAAGACACAGGACTGGGAGCCCTTGCTTGCACACCCTTCTCCCCCAGGTACTGCTATGTCACATTCAGGCTCCTCTCCAGTGACCCCACTTTCACCCCTGGCCCCCTTCGTACCTAGTGTAAAGCTCTGCTAATTAGCCCTGCTATCTCCTGTCCTAAACCCCTTTTACCTCTGTGGGATAAGCTCTTCCCATCCCTTCTTAGGAAGCCTGCTCTCCTGTAAATCCAGCCTGGGGAGGTAAGGAGGAGGGTCAGCAGAACTGTCACCTTGGAGGTTTGGCAGGCAAATTTTGGCCTCTTTCAGAGTCTGGTGGAGAGAATCCCTTGGGAGGCAGTCCTGAAGGACAAGGGATTTCAGGAACCTGGACATTGCTCAAGAAGAAACTGTTAAAGGTGAAGGATCAGATGGCCCCATGTGCTGTAAGATGAACTGGTGGGGAAAGGTGCCCAGCCTGGCTGAACAGAGAGATATGGTAAAAGCTCATCTAAAAAAGGAGAGTTTGTGGCCTTTGGAAAAAGGAGCAAGACACTTAGGGAGACTTAAAACATGTCAAGAGTCTACAGAGGGAAAAAATTACAATGGCCAAACACAGTGAGAACTTGATCGTTCTGCTGCCATTGAAGAGCATAATCAATGTTTCTGTGAACACATTAGCAACAAAAGGAGGGTGAAGGAAAATCTCCACCCTTTATTGGATGACAGGAGGACAGTGACCAAGGGTGAAGAGAAGAGTGAGGTGTGATTAATGAACACTGATTCTGAGGTTTTTTTGTTTCTTGTTTTGTTCTCCTTTAATATTTTAAGAGATGATCTCATGATTTTCATTTTGGAGAAGAGGTGATAGAAGATCCCTGAGGTCGGACACTGTGTGGGCAACTTTACTTCTCACCTCCCCAGCCCCACCATTCCTTTCATGTCCCATCTGGGACTTCCATCCCTGCTCCTGGCATCAGACTTCTCCTCTCCTCTCTGCAGCTGGAGGTTACAGCTCCACTGCACCACCTCCCACCTGCTCTCCTTAGAGAACTGACTGCACACGGGCACAGCAGGAGTTTTCCTTTGTGCCAGCCAAGAAAAGTCCAACAGAGAAAGTGAAGAAGAATCTGAGGAGAAATGGTTTAGAGAGACAGATGGGAAAAGAGAGATGTGATCATCGTGACAGAGGTGGCTAAAGAGACAATCAGGCTGCTGAAAGACAGGGGAGCTTTGAACAACCTGCTGCTCAAAGCAGCACCCAGGGGAGAGGCATCTGAATGAACCAAGAGTAGGAGAAGGGGACAATTGGAGAGGAATGGGAATGGCCTTTGTCTGGACAGTCTGTGTCTGGAAAGGTGACTTTAGAAATGGTCACAGGATCACCACCACCAGGCAGAAGTTTCTGTTGAGGCTCTGCACTTGGTTTTCTCCTTGCCCCTTCTTGGGGTAGTTGGGAGGTGGTGTGCATTTTTCTCATAGTTTCTATTGCTCATCATCGTGCCCCACGGCCCCCAGGAAGAGTCCTGACCCACAGGTGAGGGATGGCCTCTGCCTTCCCATTGCCTGGGGTTCACAGTGTGTCCTGACTGATAGATAAAATAAATAAATACATAAACAAGGAACCAAATAAATAAACAAATATCTGTTACTTCGGAGCCACCTTTAGAGAATCTTTGCCTCCCTCCAATCATGTCCTCCAGTGACCTTCTCTAATAAGCTTCTTTGAAAGCTTTGTCAATAATAGGATGCAGTGAGACCAATCAATACTTCCAGATAATTTGTATTTTTGTTTTGGCTTTAACTTCTAAACATGTTTTTTTTCAGTCTCCTGTCAGTACCTGAGGATCATGGACTCAGTCCCTCTGGCACCATGGAGCCCATTACAGTACTGAGCAACCATGGGTCACCCTGTGGTGTTTTTAGTGTTCAAGACACACACATCTAATTGGAGAGGTTCCATTGTGGAGGAAGTTTTAAAAGAGCATCTAATAAAAATAATTGAAAAGTTCTGTTTTGCTGGTTTTCAATTTAGAAATTTAAATTCTACTACTATTGATGCAGAGTGACACTTCAAAGGCCTGGAAAGTGAAGAAAAACCTTTGAGGTCCAGCACTCCATTTAGAACATTGCTTCTCACCTCCCCAAAAACCAACATTGCTCTCATTGGCTCCCCGGGAAGGGTCGGGGATAATTTGCTTCCACCACCTTGTCACAACCAGTTTTTTCCCCTACGTGTTAATGCCAGCAGTTGTTACCCTCCATGCAGCAGCTGCTGCTTGTTCAGCTCACTCCTGTCCCCACGCTGCCACTTCATCCCCACCCACCCACCCCGCATGGCACCAGCATCATCGGGGTCTCTGCGGGGAGCCCCGAGCGCTGGCAGCGATTGTCCTGTCCCACACTGAGGGGATGGGGGCAGCGGCAGCGAGCCCGTTCCTGCCCTGCCTGCAGGACACCTTCCCTTAGGGGCAGGAGGAGCAATGCATGACAAGTGTCCCTTTCCAAAAGCCCGCAGCAGCCTCTCTTTCCTACGGCAGCTGCTTTCTGCACTGCCATCAAGAACGCCCTGCAGGCTGCACTTTGCATTTCCCCCTAAGAAAGGGAATGGTCGTTCTTGGCATCACCCAGCACGGACACAATGTCCTCAGGTAGAAAGAAAAAGGAACAACAAAGATACAGAACTTGTAACCTCCCAGGGACTGGGAGGGACTGGGAGCGACTGGGAGGGAGCAGCAGGGATTGGGAGGGAACTGGGAGGGGATTGGGAGGGGAATGGGGGGGAACTGGGAGGAAACTGAGAGGGATTGGAAGGGACTGGGAGGGACTGGGAGACAAATGGGAGTGATTTGTAACCAACTGGGAGTACCTGAGAGGGATTTGGAGTCAACTGGGAGGGACTGGGACCCATTGGAAGTCAGCTGGGAGGGACTGGGACCCATTGGAAGTCAGCTGGGAGCAACTGGGATGGACTGGGAGGGACTGGTTTATACTGGTCTATACTGGCCTGTACTGGTTTAACTGGCCTTTAGTGGTGTATAGTACTTATACTGGTTTATACAGGTCTGTACCGGTTTACACTGGTCTGTAGTGGTTATACTGGTCTGTACTGGTCTATACTGGTTTATACAGGTCTGTATTGGTCGCTACTGGTCAATACTGGTCTATACTGGTTTATACTGGTTATACTGTTTATACTGGTCTCTACTGGTTTACTGGTTTATAGTGGTCTATACTGGATTGTACTGGCCTATACTGCTCTATACTGATTTTACTGGTGTATACAGGTCTATACTGGTTTATATTGGTAATAATGCTTATACTGGTTTATACTGGCCTACACTGGTCTATAGTGGTTTGTACTTCTTATATTCGTTTGTACTTCTTATATTCGTTTATACTGGTTATACTGGTCTATACTGGTCTGTACTGGTCTATATTGGTTATATCGGTCATACTGGTAAATACTGGTTATACTGTTCTATAATGGTTTATACTGGTCTATATACTGGTCTATATATTCTATACTGGTCTATACTCGTTAAACTGGTCTATACTGGTCTATACTAGTTTATACTGGTTTATAGTGGTCTATACTGGTAAAACTGGTCTATACTGCTCTATACTGGTTATACTGGTCCATACAGGTCTATACTGGTTTATACTGGTAATAATGGTTTTACTGGTTTATACTGGTTTGTACAGCTTATATTCGTTTATACTGGTTATACTGGTCTATACTGGTATGTACTGGTCTATATTGGTTATACTGGTTTATACTGCTAATACTGATCTATACTGGTTATACTGGTCGATACCGGCCTATACAGGTTATACTGGTTTATACTGGTCTAAAAAGGTCTGTACTGGTTTATACTGGCAATACTGGTTTATACTGGTCTATACATGTCTATACTGGTTGATACTGGTTATACTGGCTTATACTGGTAAGACTGATTTATACTGGTCTTACAGGTTTATACTGGTCTATACTGGTCTATATTGGTCAATACTGGTCAATACTGGTCTATGCTGGTTATACTGGTCTGTAATGGTCTATACTGGTTTCCCCTCCCCAGCCTTAGTGGCCCAGGACACTGCTATGGCCAAGGGGACAATGACCTCACTCCCTGACAGAGCCCTTGGCCACCTCTCCTGCAGGCTGTCCTACACTGTCCATGCCTGCAGCTCCTTCCCTTCAGGCTGTTGTCACCCTTCCTGCTTTCCCACCTCACTCTCACCCCAGCATTTCCAGACTTTCTCTAATGTCTCTTTGCTCTCACTGGTTTTGCATTTGAAAAAAAACAACCCTGGGGTGATCTAGAACACCTCTAGGTAAACCTCTAACACAAGGATACCCATGGGGTGAGACTTCTTGTTCTATCTCTACAGTCTGAACCTCCCAAGGTGACCTTTGTGAAGGTTTTGGACTACCAAGAGAAGTTCCATCATAAAGTCATAGAACTGTCTGGGTGTGCAGGGATGTGAAGGACCAGACATGTATTTCCCATGATCACTCCAAAAGGACTGCCCATACCACCTTTGTGGGAACTTCCCCAACGTGCAGTCTGGAGTTTTGCTGAGATGAGTAAAACCTCATGGTCAGACTTGAGGATGATGTGGGCTGAGAAGAGTGTGTGCCTCAGAGTCTGGGATGGACGCTTCTGATCCCATCCCTCTACTTAGTCTTGCTCTGGGCTGGGGATTTAGGAATGCCCCAGGCTATTCCTCTCATTTGAGTTTGTCTGATTTTTTAGGCCTGTTTTGTTTCTTTCCTAGAGAAAGAATTGCTCCTCTAAGTGATAATTTGACCCTCAGTCCTTTCACTCTGTACCAGTCAGTGGTGTCAGAGAATCTGCTGAGCATTTTCTGGGACCATATGGTTTCAGTCCCTCTCCCCAGCAGGGCCAGGTCTGGCACTCAGGTTGGATCTAGGAGCACCATGGCTCCTCTCTGAGAAGGAGTTTAGAAAGCAAGGGGGTGCGAGCTGTGTCTCTCTGGGTGCCCTCCCTGGGTCATGACAAGTGCCCACCAAGACCTTTCCCACAGGGCTGCTCCCAGCCAGGCAGCCCCAGCCTGTGCCATGGCCCGGGTGAGTCCCCTGCAGGGGCAGACACTGGCACTTGTCCTTCTGACCTTTCTCTCCAGATGAGCTCTGCTGCTCCTTGTCACCTCTCATGGAGCAGAGAGGCCTCGGAGAGCTCCTGAGGAAAGACTCCATCCCAGAAGGCATCAAGTCCCTCAGCACCACTGGTGTCTCCCCTCTGTGGCCATGCAGGGCCAGTTACACACCCATGGCTTTCTCTGCCAGGGTTTCACTTGCCAGCCCAGAACAGCTCCCTCCGGGCTCCCTCACCTCCCCTCCCCTCTCTCCCAGCACAGCCCAGTTGCTGCTGGCCCCACACCAGGGCCCAGCCCAGGCTGCTGTGCTGTGTCCCAGCACAGCCCCAGCCCCTCTGAAGGGCACAGCAGCTCCTGGGGGGCAGAGAGAGCTCAGAGCCCCAGATGGGTGACCATGCATGGCACAAGGAGCAGGAGGCACCCTGTGTCCCCTGCTCTCCTCTCCAGGAGATCCGCAGAGCTCTGCAGCCCCTCGGGGCAATCCCCTCTGCCCAGCCCAGCACAACAGCCCTGGCCCTTGTGCTCCTCAAGAGCTCTGACTGCTCCAGGCAAAGAGCAGCCTTCCCAGGGCTGCTGCAGCCAGGGAGGGGCTTTCACTTCCCTTTCATTCCTGAAACACTGAGCGGGGACAGCAGACAAAAAAAATGTTGCAGGTACATTTATTTTACATAAACCCATCAAAGACTCTCCAGGTACACAATTTTTCTTGGTGAAATAGTTGCGTGGATAATAAGGTAAGAAGGAAGAGAAATAACACTACTTTAATGAAATGAAAATCAAAGCTAAAGAAAAAGGAAAAAAATGTAAAGAAAGAAAGACGAGGAATGTCATGCATTGTGAGTCATTTGCATAAGACAGGAGGCACCTTATGGCTGCTGAAAGTCCCTAACTGTTTCCTCAGAGAACCCTTGAGCACCTCGTTCCTCATGCTGTAGATGAGGGGGTTCATTACTGGAGGAACCACCGAGTACAGAAATGACACCACCAGGTCAAGGGATGGGGAAGAGATGGAGGGAGGCTTCAGGTAGGCAAAGATGGCTGTGCTGATGAACAGGGAGACCACGGCCAGGTGAGGGAGGCACGTGGAAAAGGCTTTGTGCCTTCCCTGCTCAGAGGGGATCCTCAGCACAGCCCTGAAGATCTCCACATAGGACACCACCATGAAAATAAAACAGCCAAATGTTAAACATGCACTGACCACAATAAGGCCAATTTCCCTGAGGTAGGAGTGTGAGCAGGAGAGCTTGAGGATCTGGGGGATTTCACAGAAGAACTGGTCCAGGGCATTGCCCTGGCAGAGGGGCAGGGAAAATGTATTGGCTGTGTGCAGCAGAGCAGTGAGAAACCCAGAGCCCCAGGCAGCTGCTGCCATGTGGACACAAGCTCTGCTGCCCAGGAGGGTCCCGTAGTGCAGGGGTTTGCAGATGGCCACGTAGCGGTCGTAGGACATGATGGTCAGGAGATAAAACTCCCCAGCAATCAAAAAGAGAAAGAAAAAGGTCTGTGCAGCACATCCCTTGTAGGAGATGTCTTTGTTGTCCCAGAGGGAATTGGCCATGGCTTTGGGCAGAGTGGTGGAGATGGATCCCAGGTCGAGGAGGGAGAGGTTGAGGAGGAAGAAGTACATGGGGGTGTGGAGGTGGTGGTCACAGGCGATGGTGGTGATGATGAGGCTGTTGCCCAGGAGGGCAGCCAGGTAGATGCCCAGGAAGAGCCAGAAGTGCAAGAGCTGCAGCTCCCGCCTGTCTGCAAATGCCAGGAGGAGGAACTGGCTGATGGAGCTGCTGTTGGACATCTGCTGACTCTTGGGATGGTGCACTGTCAGACAAAAAAAAGGAATAAATAAGTTAGGTCTGATTTATCATAGCAAATCTTTTGAGTTTTCACAGCAATCCCCAACACACATCACCCCTTACAGGAAGAATTTTGGCAGGTCCCATTAACTAACTGTGGGTGGTGCTGGCTGATGGTGTCAAGAGGAGCAGGTGCTGCAGTCTGAGCTGTGCAGTCAGTCCCACCCTACAGGAATTAGTAAAAAAGGCACATGTTGATCTCATATTAAATCCACTGTTGAAATCCAAGAGCTTTTCAGAATTGTCACTCCCAATGCACCACCACCCTGCAGAGCACAACTGAAGGTATTAATGGTGATTTGATCTGGTAGAGTTTCTTCTACAAAAAAGAAAATTTCATGCAAAAGCCCCTGGAATTTCTCCTGTTCTGCAAGATGCTCTCAGGGTGCTGAGAGAAAAAGGGACTGTCCCTTAGTGCAGAGTGAGGACAGCCGCTCTGTCCATCAGTCCTGCTCTCAGCTGCACAAAGAGTTAAAGACCCTAAAGATGGGGTATCCTGATGGGAGGGTGGGCTGAACCCCAGCCCCACACCCTGCAGTCCCCACAGCCCCATCTCAGGTGCTTTTAATGCTTTTCATCCATGGACACAGCAGCAGGACAGTACATACTGCATTAGTGTCTGAGCTGCACAAGAATCCTCAACCCCAGCCCAGCAAAAAGAAGGGGAAGAACAAGAGCTGCAGCAGCAGGGGCAAGAGGGGAACCTGCCAAAGTTCTGCTGCCAAGAGAGTCAGGAAAGGGAGACACATGCAGAGACTCCAGCATTTCTCCTGGCTGGAAGGCGGGCTGCTGGAAGGATGCTCAGAATTCAGTGCCCATGATCTGAAGGGCTGGGGGAATGTGCTGTGTGACAGAGAGCAGGGTTTAGCTCTAGGGAGGGCAGAAGCTCTGCACGGAATGGGTGGGAGGTGCAGGAATCCCCCCTGCCATCATCTTCCAGGCAGCAGCTCCCTCTCCATCCCTGCCCATCTCTGCTGCCTGCAGCTCTTTCTCTGTCCCCAGCTCTCCTCCCTGGCAGTGCTCACAGCCCTCATCCCACCCTCTGAGTGCTCAGCTCTGCCCTGCAGACCCCTCCTGGCAGCAGCAGGACCTGTCCAGGGGCATCTCTAGCTGAACAGGGGCTCAGGAGCAGCTCAGACAAGGACTGGGGAGAACTGGGGTCTCTGTGCCTTCTGCAGAGTGCAGAAAGAGCTTTCCATGCCCTGGAGAGACAAGTGGAAGCAGAGCCTGAGGAGAGGCCAGACCGGAGCAGGAAAGCCCTGCCCTGAAGGGACTCCTGAAAAGTCCCCTCAGAAATCTTCTGGGCATCAGCTGGAGCTGTGAGCAGCCCTGAGCAATTCATCCCTCTCTCACCAGCACCAGGAGCCTGCCCTGTGCTCCCTGTCTCCTGCCAGCCACAGCTTCTGCCAGCACCAGGGAGCTCCCCGGGCAGGCTGAGAGCTGCCCCTGGCAGGCAGGCAGGCAGCAGAGTCCCTGCCCCAGCACACAGCCCCTGGGCTGCAGGACCCTGCTCTGAAGGACAGCCCTGGGCACCCCTGCCTGCACACACCCCCTCACTCCTCTTCACAATTCCCCTTCCACCTCCAGCCCCTTCCCCCCTTCCAGCTCCCAGCAGCTCTGGCTCTGCAGCTTTAGGAGATGCCTCCAGGAACTGCACCAGCTTCACTGCCCTGCACCAGACACTCACCATGTCAGAAGCTGGGAAGGTTCTCCTCCACTCAGCTGGCACTCATCCCCTCCATCTTCACCCCCTTGAAGCTCTCTCTGCCTTGCTCATCTCCCCCAGATAGCCTGGCAGTGCCCTCAGCCCTGCTGCGCTCTGCAGAGGAGCTGCTCCTGCCCAGAGCTCTCTCTCTGCAGCACTGCCCACTTGCCAGCAGCTCCCTCCATCCCAGCAGCCCAGCTCACAGCTGTAATGAGCCCTCTGGGGGGTTGATGCTGAGCCCATGACAATTGCTCCAGAGGCAAGGAGAGGAAGCTGCAGAAGTTTCTTTGTCAACAAGAAAGTCCAAGGCAGAGTCCAAGTCCAAAGTTTCCAAAGTTTCTTGCCGTGTGCCTGGGTCCCCCTGAGGGACAGCCCTGAGAAAGCAGCGTCCCCTGCAGGGTGTGGGGGGAGCAGGAACCATCTCTGCCAAGTGTGCATCCAGCTTTTCCACAGCTTTTCCCTCTCTCCTCTCCAGCACAGTCTGTCCTGGGCTGTCCCATCCCCTGTGCCTCTTGCCCTGCAGGCTCTGCTCCTTCACCCGCCTGCCCCACCTTGCTGTCCCCTTCCTTTCATGACATCTCTGTGTCCCCACTGCCTCTGCCTTGGCACACAGAGCCTTGGGCTGATCCAGGCTCCTTCTGGGGGATGTGGTGTTCCCCAGCATGGCCCTTGCACTGACATTTCTTTCTTCTGCTCTCCAGTCTGGGTATCCCCAGCTGCACTTTGGGCCATCCTTTCTTGCCCAAGCTGTTTCCCAGTGTGAAGAAAAGCTCCACCATGCCCACACCCACCCTTCAGGCACTCCCAGGATACTGCTCTACTGCCCACAGCCTCTACACTACTGAGCCTTGGCTCATTAGTCTCTGTACACCACCTCTGGTCTTGGTGTCTCCAAACCCCACCTTGGGAAAGCTCTGCGCATTCTGCAGCCGAAGTGAGGTGCTCAAATATCTTGAGAGAATTATTTGGGTTGGAATGGACCTCTAAAGGTCATATAGTCCAACCCTGCTGCAGTAAGCAGGGACACCCTCAATTAGATCAGGTTTTTCAGAGCCCTCTCAAGTCTCACAATGAATGCCTCCAGGAATGAGGCCTCAAACAGCTCCATGGGCAACCTGTGCCATTTTTTCCAGTACCCTCATGGTAAAGAATTTTTATCTTAACATCCAATTCAATTAAACTCCTTTCTAAGTCATGCTCCAACAAATTTCAACAATATTCAACAAATTTGTGTTAAAACTAAGGGGATTCCACAGCTCTGCAATGATAGATGTAGCTCTCAGTACTGAGTAGGAAATGAGAAGTCTGCCTCACAGAATATTCAGTACTCTGAGTGTACAAACACAAAGAAGGTTCTGATGAGCAGCCAAGATTGATTTACTAAGGAAAAATCTTGCTTGACTAACCTGATATCCTTCTACAAAGGGATGACCAAATGGGTAGTCGGGAGGGCCAATGGTGTCCTGGATGCATCAGCAAAAGTGATCTAGCAGATCTAGCTTGGTTTTCACACCCCTTTGCTCTGTCCTGGTGAGACCACACCTGGAATACTGGATGCTTTTTTGAGCTTCCCAGTTCCAGTGGGAGAGGGATCTACTGGAGAGAGGCCCAGGGAGAAAAAGGAGGATGATTAGGGAACTTGAGCATCTCTCCTATGAAGAAAGACTGAGAGAATTTAGTCTGCTTAGCCTTGAGAAAAGAAGACTGAGAGCATTTTATGAGTGTTTATAAATATCTGAGGGGTGGGTGTCAAAAGGAAGGGGCCAGTGTCTTTTCAGTGGAACAACGGGTTTAAGCTACACCATAGGAAATTCCACCTCAACATGAGAAGAAACTTCTTGACTGTGAGGTTGTGGGAGCACTGGAACAGGCAGCCCAGAGGTGTTGTGGAGTCTCCTTTTCTGGAGACTTTCAACACATCCCTGGGAGTGTTCCTGTGTGGCCTGCCCTGGGTGATCCTGCTTTGGCAGAGGGGTTGGACTGGATGATCTCTAGAGGTCCCTTCCAACCCCTAACTTTTTAGCCTAAAGTTACAACTCCTTTGAAGGGATTACTCCTGGTGTAACTCCTCCTCATCCCAACACAACATCTAGGTGTGCTAGGGGTGAAAAGTTTGGGTTTTGAGGGCTGTTTCCCAAGAGTGCCCAGAAACCAAAGATGATGCCACAGGATCTTCCTAGCTAAGCTTTCAATTAAATTTTCTTATCTAGGCTGTATGACTATAATAAATAAGTCTGCAATAAATCTCATTTTATACTTCAATGTAGAAGATCCCCTGTGTGTAGGAGGCATTTGGGTTTTTATGGGGTTCTCCTGGAGGAGCTGTGAATTTGGTCACTGCTCTCCCTTTAGTCCTGGAGAGAGGGCCCTTCCCTCTGCTGGTTTATGGCCTCACTTGTTTGGCCGTTGGAGTTACTGCCTGGTTTTGTGTGGATTGGAAGAAGGTTTTAGAAGTTTAATATTGCACAATGTTAATGGTGTGTTTTCTGTATAATTCTAGTACAAGCAGGAACAGGATGGATTTGTCTCTGAAGAACCTGGACATGGTAATGTGTCATGGTAGAGTAAGTAAAAAGATGACTGCTCCTAACTTGTGAAAACAACATCTTGAAAGCTGATTAGTTCCTGTGCTAAGCACAGGGTTTTTTTCTGGTATCTTTACACTTACTTGAACATGGAAACTTTCTGCTTACAAAATGCTTTGTAGAGCTTTCAGCAGCTGCCAGAAAAAAAAAGCAAAAGACAAACCAAGCAGAAAGGAGTCTGACCTATTTCCTCCACACAGATACACTTTGCTTAGTCTGAAGTCACCTTTCTCTGGAGTTAATCCTCAATCACAAACACAAAAGGAGCCCTACACAGAGTTTCACAGACTTCAGCCATCACTTCTCCTCCTGTGTCCAGTGATTGCCTTCAGCATTGACCCATAACACACACCCTCTGCTGTCAGTTCTTGGTCTTTGCTGTCCCTTACTCCTTGCTTGTGTTTGTAGCTCCTCTGCTGCAGTCTTTTTATTTGAATAGGCAAGAAGAGGCTAATCAGTGACAAAAGTTATCTTTTCTTTAGGGAAAGATCACTCAGTAGTGTTCAGGCAGTCGTCAGGGGAGTTGAGTGTTTGTCATCCATGGCATCAAACATGTTCTGTGATGTGAGGCCAGATGTCCCAGGAGGAATTGCACCTATTTTGTAATGATTCCTCCAGAGTCACAGCTTTGCAGTGACTGGTGCTGTTTCAAAGCAGGAAGCCCCTGAGCCCATTTCCTTCTGTTTCTGTCTGCTTTTAATCACAGAGAGTGTTCAGCTCTGGCTTCGTAGCCATAATGTTCTGACAGTGACCTCTTTGCCCCTCTCTCCTGTAAAAGTAACACCAGGAATCTTGTCTCTTTTCTCCCCAGACACTGAGGAACTTGACATCTTTGGAAGCTTATTCTGTATTTTGTGATGGATCAGAAGAGATGAAAATATGTTTCTGTCAGTCTGAATAAATGTTCTGAGTCTGTTGGATGGATGACAGCCCTGGTGCCCTTCCCTGGTGGTTTTTTGATGCGTAGTCCTCTCCCTCTCCCCCTTCCCTTTTCCCTCCTCTCCACTTCCCTTCCCTCCCCTCCTCCTTCCCCTTTCCCTCTCCCTTTCCTTTCTCTCCCTCCCTCTCCCCTTTCTTCCCCTTCCTTCCCCCTCTCCTCTCCACTCCCCTCCTGCGTCGTCGTCTCTCTCTCTCCTTTCCTCCTTTTCCCCTTTCCCATTTTCTCCTTTTGCCTTTCAAGCTTTCTCTTTCTCCATCCCCTTTTCTCCTTCCCCTTTCTGCTTTCCCTTTCTCCTTCCCCTTTTCCCTCCCTCTTTCCTCCTTACCCTTCAGCTCCCATTCCCCCCATCCCATTCCCCCCATCCCATTCCCCCCATCGAATTCCCCCCGTCCCATTCCCCCCATCCTATTCCCCTCTCCCAGTTCCCCTTTACCCTTCCCCCTCCCCTTTCAACTCCCTTCCCTTCCATTTCCTTTTATTCCCTCCCCTGCCCTCCTCACCCTCTCCTTTTTTGTAATTTTTGTTAATAAATTGATTTGGATTTTGGTTTTAAATTTTTCATCAGTCTCTCACCCTTATTTCTTGCTGCTACCAAATGTGCTCCTCTTACCCTTTTTCATTTTCTGCATCCTGCTTTATGAAATGCAATAGAAAAACCCTCATATTTCTGAAGCAAAAACCATAGCTTGCTTTCCAAGAGTGCATAAAGGGCCTTGGCAGTAGAAAGACTGCTCCAGAAATCACTTGGGCACCAGCAATGTGCTCATGTCCTTTGCTGCGTGTCTGGCATGGCTCAGTTTTGAGGGCCAGAGCTCAGCTCCAGTTCCATGGTGTGGGCCAGAGGGTTCATTTTCCTAAGGAAAGCACATGGACAGTGGATTTCTTCCCAGTGCTTTCTGATGCCACTCCAGTTTCAGAGCCTCATTCTAAAAGAGGCTTCATGGCAGCTCTGCTCTCGAGCTGTCACACGTGTCTCCACACCCAGCCCTCTGATCTGCTCCCTTTCCTTCAGGCACAACTCACAGCAGCAAACACTCATCTCACCATCTCCCTTTGGGGATCCAGTCCAAACTTGTGCTGCCTCTGCACAGAATGACTTCTGCAGCCTGACCAGCACACGACAGACACATCCTGCAGAGGGGGACAGGGCTTTCCTATTTGTCAGACAGAAAGAGGAATTGGGATATCCCCAGAGAGAGCAGCTCTTCAAGAAGCAGGCAGGGAGCTCTAAGGCACAGACAGCTTTGCCATTCAACTCTCTTATGGAGAAAAGAATTCTCTTCAGAATACTTTTGGTGGAAGCATTTGGTCCCTGCAGAGAAATCTCTGGGGCAGTCCTGTTCCCAGCAGGTCCCACAGCCAAGCAGAGAGCATCCATCCCTTGGTGGTCAGCAGCTGGAACAAAGGACCTTACCAACAGGTTTTCCAGTCTATTTGCTAGGTTGTGTTTCCTGTATCTAGGGTGTATCTCTTGATGTCACACCATCCCACACTGTCAGTCATTCTGAAGTTCAGAGGATATCATTTTATTTCTGCAGACCTCTGCTTAGTGTAAGGTACGGCTAAAAACCAGGTGTGTCCTGGTTTGGGGCAGGATAAAGGTAATTTTCTGTCTTGTACTTTTGCTTTCTTGGCAGCTGCTGCCCACAGACACTGCTGCTGTTGAGAAAGCCAACGCTGCTGCTGCTCCTGCTGCAGACACCACAGCCTCTCCCCCTCAGCACACACAGATACTTGTTGACCCTGGGACTGGGAGAAAAGGAAAACCATGGGAATGAGAAATGAGCCTGTTCCAGGCAGGTGAAGGACAAAGAGGGGATTGCCTCAGTGTCCAGCACTTGTGCCAACACTGTTTGCTGTCTTTAGAATCCCCCTGTGGGGTGGGACAAAAGGCTCTTTCAGCCCCTTTGTGGATGAAGCCACGCTGGGGAACCCTTGAGCAACCTCATCTGGTTCATCCTGCCTTGAGCAGGGCTCTCAGAGAAGGAGATGCTCAGGAGTCTCTTCCAGCCTGAGGTATTCTGTGATTGAGAATGATCTGGAGGGTCATGGGAATGATCTGTAGGATCATGGACCAGGAGGAGCACGGGAAGCTCATCCTGGAGCAGCTCCAAGAGACACTACTGCTGAGTGAGGCTGATGCTGTGGGTGGGATTAAGAAGTGAGTTCCATGGGGACAGGGGCAGGGTTGGCTTCAGTTGAGTAGGATCATGGAATCATGGAATTAGTTGGGTTGGAACTAGATGATCTTTAAGCCTTCCAACCCAACCCATTCCATGATTCTATGATTCTGTGACACAGTCCCAGCCAGTTCCAGGCCTGAGAGTCTCCACAGCCACCACCAGGGCTTTGTGATGCAGGGCCTGGTGTCTGGATACCTACCTGGGGGTATATAAGGGATGTGGAGACCTGGGGTGCCCATATCTGGGAGAGCACCTCCCTCAGGAGTCAGCAGCTGCCCTGGGTGACCATGGAATGTCTGTGGCAGAAAATGCCCAAGATGTCCCTGGAGAAGGAGGTGGAAGCCTGCTGCCAGCCCTCCACAAGACCCCAAGGTCAGTGACTGAAGGAAGGGCCAGAACAGAAGTTCCCCTGCAGGCTGTGGGGAGAGGGCAGCTGTCCCCTGCAGCCCATGGAGGAGCACGGAGGGGCAGATGTGGATCTGCAGCCCCGGAGTACCTACGCCAGGGTGAACTTTGTTTTTAAATTAAATATACAAATTTTTTTTAAAAAAGTCACATTTGAGCATCGTGAGCATGTCTGTGGAAAGGGGCAGGTAATTTTATCTCTCTGTGTCTAGATTTCCTTCTTTTCCTTTCCAGCAGGGCTGTTCCATTCCAGCTTGCAGTTGAGTTTCCAGCCCCTCAGTCTCTCTCCCTTCTCCTCTCTCCTTTCCCCAGAGGGGAAGGTGTCTCTGCTCCAGCACTGCTCTCCCCTCGGGGACTGCTCTCAGCTGCCCCTCTCCTCTGCCCTGCAGCTCTCCGAGCGGTTCCTTTCCCCTGCTTGAAGATGTTGATGCCAGAGGCCCTGTGGCTGCTGGGAGAGCTGTGTTTGGATTGGGTGTGCTTGAAATGCTCGAGTTGCACAGCTGGCAAAAGCTCTGGTGTTTGAGGAGCTGATTCTGAGGCTTTTCTCCCCAACCCCCCTGGCTCTGTTCAGGCAGAGTCAGGGGAATCAGGGGAATCAGGCAGGGCCCCTCTGAGCACCCTCCACGGGCACCCAAGAGCTTGTGTGGGAGGTGGTCAGTGGCAGTGAGCACCATCAGCTGGGTCTGCCTCCCAGCTTGACCAGCACAGCCCATGAACAGAGTCAGGTGGATAAGGAAAAGTGTGTCCAGCAAATCTAGGGAGGTTTTCCTACCCCTCTACTCTGACCTGCTGAGACCACAGCTGGAATAATTGTTCCAATTGGTCAAGACAGGGATCTAATGGAGAGTGTCCCAGGCAGAGCTCAGATTATTAAGAGACTTGAACATCTCTCATATGAAGAATAACTGAGAGAGTTGGAGCTGTTTAGCTTTGTGAAAAGAAGGCTGAGGTGGGAATCTTATGAATGTCTGTAAATATCCGAGGGGTGGGTGTCAAAAGGAAGGGACCAATCTCTTTTCAGTGGAACAATGGGTTTTAGCAAGAACATAGGAAGTTCCCCCTCAGCATGAGGAGAAACTTCTTGACTGTGAGGTTGTGGGAGCACTGGAACAGCCTGCCCAGAGAGGCTGTGGAGTCTCCTTTTCTGGAGACTTTCAACACATCCCTGGGAGTGTTCCTGTGTGGCCTGCCCTGGGTGATCCTGCTTTGGCAGAGGGGTTGGACTGGATGATCTCTAGAGGTCCCTTCCAACCCCTAACATTCTAGGATTCTGTGATTCTATGACCTCAGTCCCTGGGACAGTGATGGGGTCCAGCCTGCTCCAGGCAGGTGAAGGACAAAGAGGGGATTGCTGAAGCAGAGTGGGCAGGGCACAGAAAGGCATGGGGTGCACCTGGCCTTTAGCAAGCCCTTTGCCATGCTCTACCATTGTCCTGTTGTAGCCAGACTGGGGATGTCTGGATTGAAGAGGTGGGTGATGTGGTGGGTGGGAAGTTCACGAGATGATGAGGGTCACAGTGCCATCAGGGATCCAAAGTCCTCCTGGAAGGATGTGATGGTGCCTCAGTGTCCAGAACTCAGTGTCCAAAACTGTTTCCTGTCTTTATCCATGGGCACGATCACTTCCCTACTCCTACTGGCCACGCTATTCCTGACACAAGCCAGGATGTTGGTGGCCTTCTTGACCACCTGGGCACACAGCTGGCTGATACTCATCTGTCTGTCCACCAGCTATGACTGAGGCTGATGCTGTGGATGGGATTAAGAAGGGAGTTCCATGGGGACAGGGGCAGGGTTGGCTTCAGTTGGGTGGGAGGTGTCCCTACCCATGCATGCCGGGGCTTGGAACAAGATGATCTTAAACCCTTCCAACCCAACCCATTCCATGATTCCATGATTCTGTGACACTATCTCAGACAGTTCCAGGCCTGGGAGTCTCCACAGCCACCACCACGGCTTTTGTCTGGACACAATTGTCATAGGGGTCTTTGTGGTGACCCTGGGGGTATATAAGAGGTGTGGAGACCTGGGGTTCCCATATCTGGGAGAGCACCTCCCTCAGGAGTCAGCAGCTGCCCTGGGTGACCATGGAATGTCTGTGGCAGAAAATGCCCAAGATGTCCCTGGAGAAGGAGGTGGAAGCCTGCTGCCAGCCCTCCACAAGACCCCAAGGTCAGTGACTGAAGGAAGGGCCAGAACAGAAGTTCCCCTGCAGGCTGTGGGGAGAGGGCAGCTGTCCCCTGCAGCCCATGGAGGAGCACGGAGGGGCAGATGTGGATCTGCAGCCCCGGAGTACCCACGCCAGGGCGAAGTTTGTTTTTAAATTAAATGTATAAATTTTTTTTTTAAATAGTCACATTTGAGCATCGTGAGCATGTCTGTGGAAAGGGGCAGGTAATTTTATCTCTCTGTGCCTAGATTTCCTTCTCTTCCTTTCCAGCAGTGCTGTTCCATTCCAGCTTGCAGTTGAGTTTCCAGCCCCTCAGTCTTTCTCCCTTCTCATTCCTGACAAGGGGTAATGGGCACAAGATGCTCCTTGGGACATTCCCATTGGACACAAAAACTAAGCTTTTCCCCATGAGGGCAGTCAGACATTGGAATGGTCTCCCAGGGGAGACCCAGGAATGTTTTAATTCTGAGGTCCACAGGGTGCTGAGACATCTCACAGAAGCAATTCATTAGCATCCCAAAGGAAGTCAGTGTAGCCATCCTAATGACAATGGAGTGCTAATGTTTGGGAACTGCCAAATAAAGGGCAGCACAGGAGACTGCCCTGCAGTGAAAATTACTGTTTGTTAAAGCTATTTGTGCCTCTACCCCCTGTATAGCAATACTATCTGCTGGGGTGGTAGCAGACTTGAAGGAAAATATATCCTCACTAGTGTGGACTTATCCTGTGATTGCCCACTCTGGGCTGTTAAAGTGCCAAACAGCCAGAGGCAGCTTACAATTGATCACAGGTGACTGAAGGCCTCCACTGAACCTTTAACCACTACAGTAGGTGCTGTACCTGGGTCTTTCTTTATTTGGTCATTGGAGAATTCAAACTAGTAAGAAAGATTGTCTTAAGCTGGTGAAAGGGAGGGGTGGGGGGGCGAGGGTGTCATCAGAGTAAATGTATTTCAGTCCGGCGGCAGGGAGAAGGAGACAAGGACTGGAGATGGAGGGACAGCTTGTTCATGTGCATGTCCCTTTAAAGTTTAGAAACTTGACACAGAGTTGTACATTGGTGCAATAAGGCAGGGACGTAAGCAATGTGCTTGGTGTAAACAGAGAGGGCACTGGAAGAGTGAGTGCCCAGAAAGAAGAAGAGGAAAAGAAAGCTACAGACCCACATCAAGGAAGATTGATGGGGGACCAGGGAAGAGGGGGGATATACCTCCACGTGGACATATCTCCATTGGATCCTATAAAGCTAGGGAAATCACATCAAGAAGTTGAATTTTTGGTAGATACTGGAGTGACATACTCCATTGAAAATCAGTTTCTGATGCCTACTGCTAATGATCTTGTAATGGTACAGGGAGCTACTGGCCACACTTAAAAGGCATCAAATCAGGCAGGATTGGTTTATCCAATATGGGTTGCTAACTGAATGTGAATCAGAGTACAACGCTCCTATTGTCCCACTTAAAAAGCCAGATGGGAATCAGAGGACAGCACAGGACCTCAGAGGAATTAACAACATTACCAAGGATCTGTACTCAGTGGGTGCCAACTCTTAGACTATGTTAAATAAATTAGTCTCTGAATAGGCTTGGTTTACTGTATTGGACCTAAAGGACACATTCTTTTGCTTACCCCTGAGAGAGCCAATTGCTGTTTGCCTTGGAATGGGAAAACCCTGATTCTGGAAGAAGAAGGCAACGAACGTGGACGGTGTTACCACAAGGGCTTCAAACCACCCCTACCCTTTTGGAAATCAATTAGCTAAAGATTTGGAGCAATGGGCTCCAAATCCATAGAATCAGGCAATGCACTGGCTTGGCAGGGACTCCTCTAGTCCAGCCCCCTGCAGCCAGCAGGGACAGCCTGAACTACATCAGCTGTAGAACCCTTTGGCTCATCGAGGCCAAGCATCAGCCTAGCACAAGGCCAAGGCCATCACTAAACCACGGGCCTGAGCACCACAGCTACACGGCTTTCAAATCCCTCCAGGGATGGTGACTCCGCCACTTGCCTGGGCAGCTTTTGCCAGTGCCTGACAACCCTTCTGGTGTACAATTTTTCCTCATTGTGAAGCCGAAAAAGGCCAAACAAAACTGTTTAGAGACAGAGTTTGAGTCTTTAAACAGTAAAGGTATTTATTTTCGGATCCGGGGAACCCCCCAGCTTGCGCCGGACAAAGAGTTCCAAAGGGTTAAGGGAAAAGGGGTTAGGGTATTTATACAGTAAAAGGGGGAGGGTATAACAATACTACATTCTTAGTTCTTGCTGACTTCATTAGGTTGTTACAAAGCAATATTGTTACAAGACCCCAGCCATAATTTCTTCTTATCCGTTGGTGATGATATCTTTATAGTCTTCTTGTGCGGATGTTCACATCCTTTAGTGTCCAGCTGGCCTTGGCAGTACCTTGCTTTTAGAACAAGACTTGTTTTAAGAAAAGAGTTACAGAAGAAAAGACTTACACTTTAATTATTTGCTAGCTAGAAATTAATCCCGTTAGGACCTTGTATTGGTTACATTGTTCTAGTAGAAAAATGACATGTCTCAGCTGCTGTGTATGGGAAAGTGAAATGTCTCGGCTGCTTTGTATGGGAAAGTGAAATGTCTTGGCTGCTTTGTTAGCTTCTTTCCCTGAATTATTAGTAGTTATGAACACAAATTCATTAGCATATATTACAAGTCTTAATTTTTCATTAAGTAATTCACATAAACAGTTTGGCCTGATCCACTCTCTTCTTCATTCCCCCCTTTCCTTAGAACTTACGAAATCATTCGTCAAGTTCCAAGGGAAGGTTGTCACGCCTTTGAATCATTGTCCACAGTACTCGGATCTTTTTGACTATATCATTCAATTTGTAGTATAGCCACACATTGAAGAAGGATAACAGGAGAATCATCACTACCATGACTATTAGAGGGTATTTCAGGTAATGTAGTACTTGCGTAGTTGCAGGGGAGTATCCTGTAAAGATATCCCACCCGGGACGCTTCCCTACTTGTTCTATCTTTGTTAGCACCTGCTGTATACCTTTTGAATCATGTGTTACTTGCCAAAGCATGCGTTGTGTAGTTCTATTAACCTCATGTACTAATTGTTCTATGTCAGGGTGTATAAGCATTGCCTTCAAAAGATCAATATTCATGCCTATCTGCAACTGTGGTACATCATGATACAGAGTATACTTGGCTTCAATCAATTGCATAGTGGTTATTGGAGCAGAATATTCAAAGTCACAGCCTACTATTCTAGAAAAATTACACACACATAAATTGGTACCATTAGCTATCTCAGGACAATAATCAATGAAAATATGAAGGCATAGTGTTCTAATACATGCACAGCCATTTCCCACATAGTAAACCTGTGATCGGGTGTCATTATGGGGAAACATTTCAAAAGTGCACATTCTATCCTCAGTATCTAAGCACAAATCTTCATTTTCTATGACTGTATTTTCACAAATGTATCCTAGTTGTTCTTTAGGGATACAGGCCTCTGTGCTGATTGATTGCCATTTTCTCTTGGAGTAATCAAAACTTGCCCAAACATTATGACCTATGGGTCGAACTACAACATTTTGATGCACAGTTCCTAAGGTCAGAACAGGAAAGATGATTTTCTCCTTGGCAGCACTGATGGTGAGCACGTAGGCCTCGATCTGCTCACCTTGTGAGTAAGTAAAATTTACAAGTTGCCACCAAGCCTGATGATTGTTCTCGAATGGGGTCGTAGAGCTATCTCTCGCTATCATTTCTTTTATCTCTTGGGGTAGTATTCCAGATGTTCCTTCCCTCAGCATTCCTGCAGCTACTGTTTGTATCCACTGCTGTGTTTGAGTGCACTGAATAGCCAGTGCAATCTCTCTGTTTGCATCACCAGTGTACTCTGCAAGCCTAAAGAGGTCTTCAGTGGTGTGATTAGCCACTAGGGTTAGTAATTTAGTTGCTAGTGACTGTGTTTCTGCTAGATTAAGTATGGATGAGCTTAAAGGCACCTTGAGTTCTCCAAGATGGGAAGTGATGGCACTTAATTTGTTTACCAATACTTCTTGGTCTATTGTGTTCAGTACCCCTAGTCCAGTGCCAAACCATCCGGTGACATCTCGTTGCACACGCCTAGGATGTGATCTGGTAGCCAACCACGCCTTCCAGCCTTTAAGGCTCTGCTGGATATAGGGCTGGCATTCCCGTCGGAGCTGAGTAATGTTTGTTTGGATATTAACTTGAATCTTCTTCAAGGAATATGTAGGATCTAACAACAACTTTAACTCATTGGATTGCCTAACCACTTGGGGCCCCACCTGGGTCAAATTATATGTTCTGTTGCAGCTTGGAAGAGGAGTCTTTACAGTCTTTTTACTAGGTACCTTAGCATTAGGACGCTCAGTGAGTTTTATAAGAAACTGATCGGAGGCAGCCCCGTACTTGCTGGACCATAAACACGTGGCTGCGATTGGATGTTCCAGTATTACCTTTATTTCACACTGAGCTTCATATCTTTCCTTATCTTTGTCCCCTTCCCAGGTGCAAGAGGCTGGTGCCTTCCTTCTGACCCATATCCCGGGTCCCAGGTTATGTGTTAGTGACACAGGTCTCAAAGGTTTCACGGTTAGTTTGATTAGTTCACCTTCCTGTCTTTTCACGTTATTACTCTTGCACCCTATCTGGATTTCATCCCCTTCTTCCCCTGTTAAGGAATCTAATTGGCCTTTGCTTTGACTCCAGTCTTTTTGCTCATACAGCTGGTTGTTACGTAGCACATGAATGTTCAGGCCAGACTCGGGGTGTAATGCCACGCGTGGTGTACCAACCCATGGTATTGCCTTAACTATTCGTGCCCGAGCAATGTTTTGTGATAAGGTCATACTTATCCAGAGTCCAAGCATCAACACTAAAGGTTGCCAGTCCATAGTGTCGAGCTTCTTCAGGAATCTTCAGGAGTCTTCTTGGCAATGTTCAGGGGCCCTCTTGACCCGGGAGTAGTGGATCCAGGTGGGTCGCTCCTTAATTCGGACTGCAGTGAAGGTGGTGAGCAACACTTGAAAGGGTCCTTCCCATTTCTCTTGCAGAGGTTTCCCTAAAAGATTCTGAACATATACCCAATCACCAGGATTAAAAGGATGCAGTTTACAATCTGGCTGCTTAGGTTGGTGATCCATCACCACTGTGGCATTTTTATCAAAGTGTTTCCCCACAGCTATAACATAATCATACACATATTGATTACCTATTTGATCTACAGACTCACTATTTACAGTTTGCATAGCATAAGGTCTCCCATATAAAATTTCATATGGACTCAGTTTTTCTTTTGACCGGGGCTTCACCCTTAGTCTGATTAGAGCAATAGGTAAGGCTTGGTACCAGTGCAAGTTAGTTTCTTGGCATATTTTTGCAATTTGTTGTTTAATAAGATGATTCATCTTTTCTACTTGCCCACTAGTTTGCGGTCTATAGGGCGTGTGCAATTGCCATTTGATTTGCAGTGCCTTACTTATTGCTCGTACAATTTTTGCACAAAAGTGCGAGCCTCTGTCCGAGGAGATGCTCCTGGGCACCCCAAACCTCGGAATGATTTCATTAAACAAGACTTTTGTCACTTCCCTTTCTTTGTTTGTTCTGCATGGGAACGCTTCAGGCCACCCAGAAAATGTATCAGTCAAAACCAAGAGGTACTTATACCCCCCTTTCCTTGGGAGTTCAGAGAAATCAATCTGCCACACTTCCCCTGGGAATTTTCCTCTAGCAATTACTCCCTGGTGAACCTTTGTTCCCGTGTTTGGATTATTTTTCAAACAGCGCTCACATTGGGACGTAACCTGTTTTACTGCTGTGAATAGCTTTGGCCCTGCTATTCTTACTTTTAAATACTGATAAAGAGGATCTAATCCTCAGTGGGCCTTGTCATGTTCTGTTTTTACAAATTGCCATACTGATTTCTCTGGCAGTACCAGTTGTCCTGTTTCTAGCTGACCCCATCCATTATCTAACAGTTTACCTTTGTTCCTTTGCATCCACTTATGGTCTGATTCCTGGTACTCTGGTTGGAAATTAGTGTCTAATTCTTCTGGTACCAGGGCCAATACTAAATCATTGGATCTTGTAGCAGCGAGTTTAGCTTCTGCATCTGCTGCTCTATTACCTATTTCTGGAACGGTGTTACCTTTCAGGTGCCCCTTGCAATGCATTATGGCCACTTGGGTTGGGAGCTGAACAGCCTCCAGCAACTGCAGGATTTCTGCTGCATATTTTATGGATCTTCCCTGGGCAGTCAGCAGTCCTCTCTCCTTCCAGATCGCTCCATGGGCATGCACGACAGAGAAAGCATACTTAGAGTCTGTCCATATATTAATCCTTTTCCCTTTTGCCAGCTCGAGGGCTCGGGTAAGAGCTATGAGTTCGGCCTTCTGTGCTGAAGTTCCCACAGGCAAGGGATTTGATTCGATTACCTGCTCTGTTGTAGTTACTGCGTAGCCAGCCATCCTTACTCCCTGTTTTACGAAGCTGCTGCCATCCGAGAACCAGTCGTCTGCCCCTTCGAGTGGCTCCTCTTTGAGATCTGGACGGCTGGAATACACAGCCTCGATGGTTTCCAGACAGTCATGCTCAATTGGCTCTGCTGACACTCTTCCTTCTAGGAATGATGCTGGGTTGACAACATTAGTCACTTGAATATTTATGTCATCTGATTCTACTAAAATTGCCTGGTACTTCAGGAACCGAGAAGGTGACAGCCAATGGCCACCTTTCTGTTCCAGTACTGCTGATACAGTGTGGGACACCAATACAGTCATTCTCTGGCCCATAGTAAATTTTCTGGCCTCTTCTATGTTTATGATTACTGCTGCCACTGCCTTCAGGCATGTGGGCCATCCTTTACTTACTTCATCTAGTTGCTTAGAGAAGTAAGCCACAGCCCTTTTGTATGGTCCCAATTGTTGAGCTAGGACTCCCAGGGCCATTCCCTGGCGCTCATGTGAGAACAGCCAAAATGGTTTTGTTACATCAGGTAGGCCTAATGCCGGGGCTTTCATTAGTTCCTGTTTCAGTCTTTTAAAGGCTGTTTCTGCCGCAGGAGTCCAGAGCAAAATATATTTAGACTCTTTCAGCAAATCATAGAGGGGTTTAGCAAGTATGCTGTACTGGTATATCCACAGACGACACCAACCTGTCACTCCCAGGAAGGCTCGCAAGTCTCTCACTGTTTCAGGCCTGGGCATCTGGCAGATGGCTTCTTTCCTCGCTGTTCCCAGAGATCGCTGTCCTCCAGAGATCTCGTATCCAAGGTAGACCACCTTTTCTTGTACCAGCTGTGCTTTCTGTTGGGAGACTCGATAACCGTTTAAACCCAAGAAATTTAACAACGAGATTGTCCACTCAACACATTGTTCTTCTGTTTCAGTTGCTATCAGTAAGTCATCCACATATTGCAGGAGAGTGCCCTCTCCCTGTGGCCGTTCCCACTGTTCCAGTTCTTTGGCCAATTGATTTCCAAATATTGTAGGACTATTTTTATAACCTTGAGGTAACACCGTCCAGGTTAATTGTGTTTTTCTCTGCTTCTAGTTTTGCCCTCTCTGCCTCAGCTTTGGCTTCTACCTCAGCTATCTTTGCTTCTAATCTCGCTTTTTCTATTTCCGATTTTACTCTTTCCTCTATCTTTGCCATTTCTGCCTCCCTTTCCTTTTCCTTTCGCTCGGTCGCCCTTGTGTAATATGAATGGCTGGTTCCTTCTCCGGGATCATCTCTCAGGTTTTCGGTGTCTGCTCTATTCTCTTTCTTCTTCACCTTTTTCCTTGTCTCCTTTGGGGCTTTCTCTTCGTCTTTGTCTCCCCCCGCCAACTTTTGCGAAACACATTCCAATTTCTTTTTCTCCTCACTCTCCAACTCCTTTCTTTTATCACTTTCCAACTCCTTTCTTGTCTCACTTTCCAGCTCCTTTCTTGTCTCACTTTCCAGCTCCTTTCTTGTCTCACTTTCCAGCTCTGTGGAGCTACTGCTGCTTTCACATCCTAGCACAAGAGGCTGATATTCTTGGAGGCTAATGGTACTTTCCGCATCACTGCTTTTTTTCCTTCAACTTAAGGCACCGTTTCCCTGCACTACAAGCATCACAACAGCGTTCCTTAACTTTGCTGTTCCTCTGATCCTGTTCTAGGGCTAAAACCAAGAGGTCTTGTGATACATTTACTCCACAATCCTTTTGCCATTCCGGCTTATCCCTTAAAGTGAGAAACATGTCTGCATATATCACTTCATCCCACTTTCCTCTTTTATTGAGAAACAACATAAGTTGTTGGATGGTATTATAATTTAAACTTCCCTCCGGTGGCCACTTTACCCCATCATCTAGTTTATACAGCGGCCACCAATCTCGACAGTATTTCACAAGTGTCTCTTTCCTTATATTTCCCCCCGGGATTTCACCAAGTTCTTTCCAATGTTTTAAAATGCATCCCAAGGGGGTTTTAGCATCAATTTCCTTACTCTGTTCAGTCCCCATTATGCCTACTGGAGAGGTTACAACTGTGGGACCCTTTCTGGATTACCAAATTCTATTCAGATTTCAGCAACTTACAATGTCAACACCTTATTCAACTTATTCTAGTAGTCATGCACATCCAAATTCACACCAGTCGCTTCGTCCGTCTCTGGCCGGCCCCCTCGCGGGTGACACGGAACCGCAAATCGGGACTCCGCACTCGCTTCGCAATTAAATTGCGTCTCAGTCACTCGCACACACACGCACTTTCAGTCAGAACTCTGCACAGGTAAAATCTGACACACAACCTTCCACGTTGCTCTACCGCCTACGGTCACAAGATGTCACTATAAATCTCCCTGCAACCCCCCCCCCCGAAGAAAAAGCTATAAAACTTCTCTTCGATAGGGACTGGTAATTACCCAAAACAGTTAATTCTCTTCAAGAGCGGCGCACCAAACACTCAAAACACCTAGCTTACTTACAAGCAATACAATAAAATAAGATAATCCTCAATCACCATAACACAACACAGAATAAAATAATCATTAATCACCATATGATCATATGACCGACAGCATTACCAAAACCCCTTTACCAACGCAATACAACACCGAGTGTATTTTCCCACTGCTGTGATCTTCAGTTCTCCTGGGGAATTGCACCCCGGAGAGGGACGAACTCAGCGCTAGACAGGACTCCAATCCGTCAGCCTGGGGGCGTCCCCCGCGTCCCTGTGAATCCTAAGAGCTCAAACCTCCTGGGGGACTCTAACCCCCTGGGGGACTCTAACCCCCTCTTTCCTAGAGGCCTCGAAACCCAAACAAATATATATAAATACCTTTTCAGTATGAGGAAGGTCTGGTGTCCATCGGCGCGTAGGAGCCAAGGGAGTAGGGGAGGCTTATCCGACAGAATTCGTCGGGGGGCCCCAAAAGCGTCCCCGGGCCCCCCTGGATCACGGCACGACGGAGTCCAGTCCTGCCGCGGTCGCCAAAAATGAAGCCGAAAAAGGCCAAACAAAACTGTTTAGAGACAGAGTTTGAGTCTTTAAACAGTAAAGGTATTTATTTTCGGATCCGGGGAACCCCCCAGCTTGCGCCGGACAAAGAGTTCCAAAGGGTTAAGGGAAAAGGGGTTAGGGTATTTATACAGTAAAAGGGGGAGGGTATAACAATACTACATTCTTAGTTCTTGCTGACTTCATTAGGTTGTTACAAAGCAATATTGTTACAAGACCCCAGCCATAATTTCTTCTTATCCGTTGGTGATGATATCTTTATAGTCTTCCTGTGCGGATGTTCACATCCTTTAGTGTCCAGCTGGCCTTGGCAGTACCTTGCTTTTAGAACAAGACTTGTTTTAAGAAAAGAGTTACAGAAGAAAAGACTTACACTTTAATTATTTGCTAGCTAGAAATTAATCCCGTTAGGACCTTGTATTGGTTACATTGTTCTAGTAGAAAAATGACATGTCTCAGCTGCTGTGTATGGGAAAGTGAAATGTCTCGGCTGCTTTGTATGGGAAAGTGAAATGTCTTGGCTGCTTTGTTAGCTTCTTTCCCTGAATTATTAGTAGTTATGAACACAAATTCATTAGCATATATTACAAGTCTTAATTTTTCATTAAGTAATTCACATAAACAGTTTGGCCTGATCCACTCTCTTCTTCATTGCCTCTTTTTCTGAGAAGCCTCCCTGGGCACAGCTTGAGGCCATTTCCTCTCGTTGGAACCAAATTTAAAAGGCAACGTTTAAAATTGATAGTTTGGGATAAAAAGAAGCCTTTTGCCACTTTTTCCACTCTCCTGGTACCAGATCTACTCGCCTGCTCACCTGTATGCATCTCTTGAAATTCTGAAAGTCATTCTCAAAGTCTTGCAAGGCATAAATAAACACTGACTGGTCAGAGCCATACACAAACACATTTTCTTACTTCAAGCATCCTGGGTTCAAAAACATTTTTTTTAAACTTGTCTCTCCTCTTTCTTAGCCACATCAGAGCAGTATGCATGTCTTGGAATCTCCTTTTCAGTACCTCTCCCTTCACATGCATTGTATCACTGCATAATTTCTATTCCCATCATAAGCTGCTGCTTATTCTAGGAGTCTGTTAATAGTTCAAACAGCCCTCTGACAACTGAACAACTGACAAGAACTTAAGATTCAGGAACACTGAAACAAAAATCCATTTAAATCCATTTAAATCCATTTTTCAAGTTCCTTTCTTTGTAACAAAAGCAGAAGCTTAAAGCTTCATATCTTAATATTGAGATAGCTTAATCTCTTCCTTAACACAGCTGAAAGTTTACCTCAGATTGTATAACACCTTCAGCACAAACACCCTCCCATACCCTGAAAGATGCACAACATTTCCAGACCCTGACTCGACAGCTGTCTGCATGAAGGCAACATGGACCGATGCACCTCAGCTCTTGCATTTGACTACAGTGCAATCCTGATCCCAGGATGCTCTCTCTCCTCAAAGACCTCAGGCAGAGTGAGACTTTTAGACCTAGAATCGTCAGAAAGAACTGGCCCCCTCTAGGATGTTGTGGACTCCACAGCCATGCTGCTCAGGGTGAGCTGGGGGGGCACCCATCACACCCACACGGGGGATGAGCTGGGCTTCAGCAGGATTGGTTGGTGTCCCCCCTTGCAGCCTCCACCCCGGGATGAGTTGGGCTCTCTTGAAATATTTTGGGAGTCCACGCTCCAGGGTAATTTAGATCCCCTGGAATGATTTGGGGCTCACCCATCATGTCCCCTGGCCCCCAGGATGGTTTCTGGGTTGCCAATTGCAGCCCAACACCACCAGGATATTTTTGATGTCCTCAGTCAGAGCCCCCAACCCCTGGGATCAATTGGGGTTTCCAGGGCTGGGGTTGAGCCTCCTCCACTCCAGGCCCCAAACCCCAGGAGGAGTTTGGTTCCCCTCCCCCAGCATGAGGTAGGGGGAGACCAAATCACAGCTCCTCCACCCTCCAGATGAGTTGGGGGGTCCCCAATTCCATTCCCCCACCCCTGGGATAAGTTGGGGCCCCCCTCGAATCCATGACCCCCTCCCCCTAGCTTGGTCTGCTCACCCCCAGTTTGGGCAGTATTGGGATAACCACCCCCCTCCCATCACCTCCCAGTACAAGCAGGGAGTGCCCAGGACAGTGGGGAGAGAGGGGTGATGCTCAGTGATCTTGGAGAGCTTCTGAAACTGTGACAATTCTGTGGTTTTTGGTGATCACTGAGATGGTGCCAGTTATGATGGAGAAGATCTCATTCCCAGTAGAAACTCCTCTTGCACTGGGAGCAGCTTTAGGTTTTTTACCAGGATGGAGGCACTGATGGGGCATCAAGGGTGGGGCATTGATGGGTCACCCTTCCAGGTGATGATGGTCAAGCCCCAGGCCCATGCAGCCATTCTCTGCACACAAGTCCCCTGGGGCTGGATGTCTGACACACATTTAATAAAAGAACACAGCCCCAGAGATTTGGGCTGTTCATCTGCAGATGGGGAAGGGGTGTGTGTGTGTGTGTGTGTGTGTGTGTGTGTGAGTGAGGAAGATCTGCTTTCCCATTTCATTTTTGCACCTCAGCAAAAACATGGCAAGATTTAAACTCAAGAAGTCAACGGGTAAGTGATGCAGAAGGCTCCAGCCACACATTTCCACTGACTCCCTAGAAATATGCAAGACCACACCATCAGTCACACTGCCCTACCTGCTGTAGAGGTGTCAGACCAGAAATGAGGGTTTCAAGACAGAAAACACAACACAATCCAGCACAACAACAACAAAATCAACCTGAAGATACCAGGTGCACAAACCAAGGGCTCCTAATCAAACCCCAAAAATGAAAAGAACCTTTCATCCTGCACAAGAAAAGACCATTCAGAACACAAGGTAAAAATAACTTCATCCCAGGAACACAGGCCAACAAACCCAGACTCTGTCAGGAACAAGAACATGCTCACCTAAACTCTGGCATAGCACAACCTTGACACCCCATAGCCCCAGCTCCTGGAACTCTAGCATCCCACTGCCCCAGCAGATTGTAGCCCAAAGATCCCCAAAAATGGAATACAAACTCCCTGGAGATCTCTGCCAGGGCCTTCAGGTGGCCCCGCATCTCAGTGATCACAGCTTTGGAGGGGGAGCTGAACAGAGCCACCAGCACACCACCAGCATCCATCTTCCCATCATCTGTCACAGCCTGACAAAGTGCCTGGCTGCAACTGCCCAGGGCTGAAAGGCTGAGGCACTCAGAGATACTGCTCCCATTCAGTCCCAGAGTGCCCCAGGAGAGCCCTGACACCCCCAAAGCAGCCCTGGGACATGGACACCACAGCCCAGCTGTCCCCCGGGCTCAGGAGGGCTGTGGGGAGCAGGCAGGACATTTGGGGTGCCCCTAGTGCTGGCAGACAGCAGAGATGGAGACCCCAGGGGGAAGCCCAGGGTGCTGGGGCCTGGCCCAGCTGCTCATCACTGCTCTTCTGGGGCTCTGCCCAGCTCCCTGCCCCCAGCTCTTCAGCCCTCCCTCTCTGTCCTTTGCTCATCTCAACTTTGGGCTTTCACTCTCTCTCTCCCTCTCAGCACTTCCCAATTCCTCCCTGCCTGCTCTTATTGCTCTGTCTCTCTCCATCTCCACAGCTTTCTCTCCCTCTCCTCTCCTGGCCTTATTGTCCCTCTCTCTCCTGCAGCCTCTCCCCTCTCCTGCCTCTCTCTCCCCTCTCCCTTCCTCTCCCCTCGCCCTTTCCCCTCTCTCCTGCTCCCTCTCCCACCCCTCTGTCACTCCCCTCTCCTGGGGCCTTTTCTGTCTCTCTCAGGCCCCTGGCCCGCTCTCTCTCCATCCCCCCTCTCTCCTCCTTCCCGCCCTTCTCCTCTCCCTCTCTCCCTCCCTCTTTGCCCCCTTCCCCCCCTCTCTTTCCCCCTCCTCACCACTCTTTTCCCTGCCTTCTCTCCCTGCCCAGATCCCCTTCCTCCTGCTCCCCCTCCCAGCTGGGCCGGGGCCGGGGCAGCCCCGGGGTCGGGCGGGCTCAGGCAGCAGGAGAGGAGGAGCGCCCCGGGGCATGCAGGGGGCTGCCGTTTCCCCACACTCCCCATCCCGCAGCCGGGGAAAAACTCCAGGAGGGCGGCGGGGATGAGCCAGCAGCTCCTAAAAGCCCTCAGACACAAGGAGGAAGCATGCAGAGGCGGGAAGCAAGGGCAGGTACCCTGGGAGGAGTAGAGAGGTGGTCGGAGCAGCTGGGGAGCAGGGCAGGAGAGCCACATCCATCCCAGGTAGAATTGAATCGAAAGCAGGGCCTGGGACAACCCAGGAGCCCCCGCTGGGGGAGAAGAAGAGCTTTGTGATCATCTAAAGAACCTGCAGGGGCACAAGTTTATGGGACCTCACGGGGTCCAGGCACGGGTCCTGAGGAGCTGGCAGACGCAGTTGCTGAGCCTCTGTCCATCCTATTGGAGAGGTGATGGTGGTCTGGTGAGGTTCCCACTGAGTGGAACAAAGGTACCTGTCGTAGTTGGAGTGGAGGAACTAAAGAAGTTTGAGTTGGAGAAGTAAAGAAGGAGGGTCTGTGAGCCTGAGGGCTCTGAGAGGGGTCACTATTCCCTCCCCTCTCCTGCCCACAGCCTATAGAAAGTCAGGCAGCCCAGCAGCCCATCCCCCTTTCCTCCTGCTCCTTGCTGGGCTGCTGTTCCCCTCTGCTCCTTTCCCAGCAGCTGCCACCTGCTCCTCAGAATCCACATCCATCGGGTGCTGGGAAGAGCCGTGGAGCTCCCTCTTGAGTCGGCCCTGCCACAGGGAGCCCTCAGGCACCCATTGCTGCCAGCATGGAGATGGGGTTGTGTGTCAGCTCAGGGAGCTGTTCCCAGGGGGGAGGAGATCAGCCCTGGCTGAGCCTTCCTGCAGTCCCTGGCTCTGAGGAGGAGTGGAGTGTCCCGGGAAGAAGCGGGGTTGCTGCCTGTCATTGTGGAGCAGGAGATTTAGAGGTCAGAATACCTGGGTTGGTTGGTTGGTGGTTGGAGGTGGAGTGTGCTGGAATATTTTTTCCCTCTTCTCTCCCTGTTTTCAAGAGGAAAAGGCAGCCAGTAGCTTTGCCATTTTTTCCTCATTTCTAGGATTTCTGACAGAAAACGTTGTCTAATAGCTTTTCAGTTGTCCCAGCCCCTCCACTCTTGCTTCTCCATGCCCTGCAGTCTGCCAGCTTAAATAATCTGTATCTAATGACACAGCCTTGGATCCTCTCTGTACCTTCAGCACAGACTGGGAGGGGTCCTGGTGGGCACCAAATTGATCATGAGCCAGCAATGTGTCCTAGGTTCCAAGAAGGAATCTGGTCTGCTGGGCTGAGAGATACTGGGCTTTCCAGTATAAAATCCCACCCCAAAATTCCATCTCTTACTTCCTTTGATAAAATGCAAAGCTTGGAAAATTTTTCCTTGTGCCTGTGTTGAACTTTTGTCTTTTTCCTTCCCCATCCTGCTTCCAGGGAAGCATCTGCCCGAGGAAAAAAGGAAAAGCATTTCTATTTGTCCAAAGAGCCCTTCTCCTCTGATGATGATGATCCCATACCTATTCTTGTGCCCTATTTGCAAAGCCCTCCTGGCTGATGGAGCTTTTATTCCCTGGTGTGGGAACAGTTATTGTGAGGAATGAAAGTGTTCCTTGCATGTTTGTTAATTCAAAACAATCCCATCTGACCTTCTGAGAGCAGAAACAGAAGATAACAAAGTTGCTTTGTTTCCAGTTCTCTTTATTCTGAAGGATGCTTCTTACAGAAAGGGGAAAAGAAGCAGAAAGCTCTTTTCCCTTTTCATGTGTCTGGTTAAATCCCCTTTACACACAGAAGGAGGAGTATGAGCAGAGTGTGTAATTGTGCAGGTGATGACAGTCTTAGATACAAAACTGTTTTGTCCACATTTAAACAGTGGAAATCTGTAGCATACATATTTCTACTGGTAATGTTACTGATTTATGTATTTAATAATGAAGCAGTGAAGTTTTGTAATATTAACCTCTGGGTCTTGTGGTGATTATTATTCCAGGCCAGTTTTGACAGTCTTTCACCCATGATAGCACATGTCCTTGGGGGGCTCCAGTCAGCAAGACCATGATTGTCTTTGCTGCTTCCCTCCCTGACTGCCAGCCTTCCCCTGGAAGCCAAGGTCTCTCTCAGTGATCCTCCACCTCGTACAGATGTGCCCAGTTGCTCTTGCAGAGTGGAACAAGGCCACTGTGACAAGCAATCCATCTGCCTGTGTGAGGGACACAGTCCTACCTGCATGTCTTGGAGGGACTGTGTATTGCTGCTGTTCCTTAAGTGGGGGCTTGAGATTTCACATCACTAGCATTGGATCTGGGGTTTTATTTTTGTGGCAAGAGGATTGGTATTTCCCTTTTTTTGCAAGTCATGCCTGCAGCCCATAGCAAGGACCAGCTGGGCTTTGGGGTGCTGCTTGCTTTCAGCTGCCTTATGGGACTGTTCATTCTCATGCAGTGGGGTGCACTCAGTCTCCTCTTCTGCTGCTGCCTTATCCAAAAGACACAGCAAACGTCTATGCCAAGAAAGTCCTTCTGGTCTGCAGGTCCCAGCGTGTCTTGATCTAGTCAGGAGAGTACCCATTAGCAGCATGTGATTGATTTTGTTTGTGATCTCAGAGTCCTCATCATACCCAACTTCTCCAGTGCTTGCTGGGTGGGATGATAGCAGATGAGACCAGCAACTGTTGGATGCTTGATGTCATCAGCAAAGCTGCAGCTGTACAGTAAGAGCAGAGGAGATCCTCCTTTAAGTCTGCACTAGAAGGAAGGCTTCAGGAAAGCTCCTCAGCACCTTTTGGAAGGTCTGGAGGACTCAGGGCACAAGCTACTTCAGTGGAATGACAAAGCAAGTTCATGGGGACTCTGGTGGCCCAGGCTGCATGTCCAGGGTTCCCTGCCCTGTGGCTTCAGTGTGAGCATAAACCAGACAGTTTTGGCCATTTCAGCCCTCAAATGTTCCTTCTTCACCCTGGGCTGCAGCTCATTGAGCAGAACAAATGATAAATTCACCTGTCCTGCCAGGAGGCCCCCGCTGCAGAGTGCCACCCCTCTGGCTGCCCTGGCAGAGGATGGAGATATTAAGGCCCTTCTAAGTCTGCCATTGATAATTAACACCCTCAGCAAAGCACCTGGGCAGTGAGGGTTGTGTGGGCTTGTGTAAGTACAACAGGAGCATGGTGCTGCAGAGCCCATTGTTCCCTGACTCAAGGTCTTGGGCAGTGACTGAGGGGAAAAAACCCAAACAGAAGTCCTGGCTTTAGCCTGGAAGAAGGGAGGGTTAGCAGCAGTCAAGGGGGTGTGTATGGTGCTAACCCAGGTGCTGGGCTGAGTTCCAGCACCTTGGGATGCCTGGGGCTGGCCACGGGTGCCTGGCTCACCTGGTGCTGAGGGTCCCAACACAAGGGAGAAGCCGATGCTTCTCCTTCATCTTGGGTAGATGGTGCATGGTGCGGGGGTGCCAGTGTCTGCCAGAGGTGATGAAGTCCCTTCAGCCTCTTGTGCTACCGAGGAGCCAAAGGCTGTGCTGGGCTCTGCCTGATGGCCCATGCCTTCTATGAGGTCTTGCTGTTCTGTGGACTGCTGGTCTGGTCCCTGTGTCACAAGCACAGGCTTGGCCACAAACTCCCTGACAGTGAAGTGGTTGGTGTCCACCAGAGCCAGATCCTCATCTGTGGTTTTGGAGGGGATAGGTGCCAGGTTCTCAGCTTCTGCTATGGTGTCCTGCTGGTCTGGTCCCTGTGTCACAAGCACAGCCTTGGCCACAGTATCGCCAACAAAGAAGTGGTCGGTGTCCACCAGAGCCAGATCATCTTCTGTGGGGCTGGAGGGGGCAGGTGCCAGGCTCTCTGCCTCCGCTGCTGTGTCTGGCTCACTAAAGGCAAGACAAGCTGGTGCTTTTGCCTCCTGTTGTGCCACAGGAGCCAGAGGCAAATGGTGCCCCTCTTTCTCAAGAGCTCTGGCCCGGGCAGAACCTGCTGGCTCCATGTCCATGAGCTCCGGTGATTCAGGAAATGTGCTCTGCTGGTAATTATCTTCCTGTCCTTCAGGCTCTGTGCCCATGCTGCTGGATGTGCTGGATTCCTCCTGGGGGACAAAGTTGAGGTCCTGAAAGGAGTCCTGGGAAGAGGGCCAGATGATGTCATCTGCGTCACTGTCGTCTTCCCCCTCCTGGTCTAAGTCCCCTGCTTTGTTCTCCAGCACTGGCAGGAATCTCCTCCCTCTTGTCCCCACTTGCTGCTGGCTGGGTCTGGGGGCTTCCATCCACTCCAGCATGTCCTCTCTGCTGGTGGCATCATGCAGGAGTTCCCTGCGCCTTGCCTCTGGCTGACACAGGTTCAAGCTCACTCTGCAGGTCTGGAAGGAAAGAGGGGTTTAGTAAAAGCAGCCTGGCTCCCAGCAGCACCTGGATGCCAGGGCCCTGCCGGCAGCGGCTGCTGTCAGAGACGGGAGATGATGGGGCCAGAGCCGTGTGGCGCAGCGGCGCGATCCAGGCAGAGGGAGGCTGCATCCCCCTGTCCTGTCCCACCCTGTCCCGTCCCATCCCATCCCATCCCATCCCATCCCATCCCATCCCATCCCATCCCATCCCATCCCATCCCATGCCGTCCTTGGTACTCACCCTCCTTGATCTGACACTGAGCTGCCACATTTAAAAAAAGACTGGATGTGGCACTCAGTGCCATGGTCTAGCAACTGCTCCGGTGGGTCAAGGGTTGGACTAGATGATCTCTGAGGTCCCTTCCAACCCGGCTAATTCTATGATTCTATGATTCTATGACTCTGTCAGGAGGACCTGCTGCTTCTCACCCTCCTACCACCAGAGCTGCCTGGCCTCCAGGCCACCCTGCTGACACTGCCGGGTGGCTGCGCTGGTCTGGGCTGGGCAGCTCCTCTCCTGGTCCTCCAGATGCTCCGTGTGGACAGACCGGATGATCAAACGATCTGCAGCAGCCCCTTGGTCACAGGATAACCTGATATTGGGCTGGCACCTGACACACACTGTCAACCTTTCTGGGACATGTCTTGCCATTTGTCCACAGCATGCTGGTCCCACGTCCCTCTCCAAGGAAGCTGTCCCAGGGGTGCTGCAGGCAATACCAGTGTTTCCACCTCTGTGGGGATCAGGCAAGGGACGTTCTCTATCAGCTGCCCAGACTACATCTGCTCTTCTTGGTATCACCCGGTCCTGCTGTGCTGCTGTCTGCTTGCAGCATCCCCATCGCCTAGTGAAAACCTTGTCCTGGGGCTCATTGGGGACGTGCCGGGCTGTCCCCTTTCCAGCTGTGGCAGAGGCTCCAGGGCTGTGCAGGGCAGGCTTCCAGCTCTCTACCCTGGCAGATGTGCCATGGTCACCCCATGTGCCCTGGGCAGAGGAGACAACCTCTTGGGGGCCACTGGTTGCAGCGCTGCTGGCTGTGTTTCTGCCTCTGGCAAAGGTTGCTGCTGGCAGAGGAGGCAGCTTGCAGCAGGTGCTGGCAGCCTTGTAACTGCTTCTGGAAGAAGCTGATGTAGAGGGTGCAGCTGGCAGATGGGGCAGCTTGCAGCAAGTGCTGGCAGCCTTGTCTCTGCCCCTGCCTAAAGGTGTGGAGTGTGCAGCTGGAGGGGGACGTGGCTTCTGGCAGCAAGTGCTGGCAGCTCCTGAGGGCTGAGCTGTGAGTGCATGCCTGGGTGCCACATCCTGCCTGAGGAGAGGCAGCTGGCATGGCTGGCAAGCTGTCTCCTCCTCCGTTGCCCTGCCTACCAGGCTGCCCAACTGCAAGAGAAACCAAGGAGAGACTGCAATGACTCTGGCCCTTGCCCTTGTGGCTCCATGTCCCAGTTGTGAAAGGTCCTTCTGCCAGGATGCCCTGGCAGCCCCCTGGCCCAGCCTGTTCCCTCCAGCACCTCCCAGCTGGCCAACAGCTCCTGGGCTGGGAAGATGTCCATGCCCATTGCCCTTGGGCTCCCTACCTGGATGTGGTGTCTCCCTGTGGCCTTGGCTTTATAGTTGTTGGGGCAGGGCAGCTCTGGCAGTCTGTCCCTATCAAGGGATGAGACCTGGCTCTGACTTCCACCCTGCAGTACTGCTGGTTGCTGCCTGTGGCCCACCTGTGGGCAGGAGGAGGAGGAGGTGTGGAATGGAGGTGGCTGCCAGGACCCTTGTTGCCATCAAACCCAGCACTGGCACCGAGGCAGCGCCGTGTGACCCAGTCCCACACCAGCCTCTCCCTCTCACCTTGAGCCTCGCCTGGAGCCTCTTCTTCAGGAGCGGTTGCCCCTTGGTGGTCTGGGAGCGGGCCTTCTCCTCTCTCTCCATGGTCACCCTTCACACCAAGCTGCTGGCCAAGTGTTTGCTGAGAGCAGCTTGTCCAAGTCTTCTGCTGAGACAGTTCCTTTGTGCCTACATCTTCCTCTCTCTGCAGGGTGGCGTTGCAGACACGCCGCTGCCTTTCTTGCACAGAGCATTCCCATGTTCAGCAAGATGGGTGGCATTGTACGTGCTGCATCTTTTGAGGTTCCTAGTTGCCTACCTCAAATACTTGGAATCCAAGGTAGTACTCAAGGAGAATGCATCCGATGCTCCAAACGTCACATGGCTGTGACCATCCCAGGGCTGTGGGAAGATTCAGAAGCCTCATGTTTGTACCAGGCTGCAAAGAGTTCAACAGCTCAACCAAGATGTACACAGTTGCGTAGCCCCCTTCAAGAGCGCAGCAAAAGATCTTAGGCCAAAGCTGCACCTAAGAGACTCCTACTGACCTAGGATGACTTCAGGAGCTCTGTAAGGTCTTGTAGTGACCGGATAGCAGCGAGACTTATGGACAAGCAGCGAGGCTCATGGACAAGCACCGTGCTTCCGAACTCCACTGCTTTGATGTCTGGGCATTTCAGTCTGCACACCACACATTTCTGCAATGAAGAAATGGGATGTGAGAGCCTGAAGAAAGGCGTAGGATGGCTGAGGGGGAGGTGGGGAAGAGGGCAGCAACTCACCAGGCTGGAGTTGTACTCCTGTATAGTCGGAGGAGGCGAGTAAGATGTTTTCTGGATTCAGATCTGTGTGTGTCAACTTGTCCACATGCAAAACTGCAAGATAAGAAGGCTCCTTAGCAAATCCCACTGAGAAACTTGAACAAATGAAGCACAACAGAACCCTGCTTATAGCTGACAGCTTTGCAGATCTGATAGGCCATGTGCCTGATGTGTTCCAGCCTGAAGGGCAGAGAGCAATTCTCTTTGAGGAAGTTGTAAGTGCTGAGCCGTAGCAGCCCAAAAACGATGCAGACATGGCCCTGGTACTCAAACCAGTCTAACATCTGGACACAGTGCCTGCAAAAGCAGAAAAAGACAGGAATTGCCACAGGCAGTTGTGTAACGCTTGGCTCCATGAGTCACCTGTTCCAGAAGGTGGCCTCTGGGAAGTGTTCAAGCCAAAGCCCAGCCAGGTTGGCTTTGTCTACTCACTGTGTGCTGCTGGGGTCCAGTGCCTTTGAGTCCAGCACTTGCACCTCTGCGTAAGCTGCCCCGGAGTGCGCAACAGCGTCTTTGACTATTTTCACAGCCTTGTTCCTGCCATTGCTGAAAGACAGGGGAGACAAGGAGGAGTTTTACCTCAGAATCTTCAGGAATGCTGCCCATCTATGTTGTTATAACAATGGGAACCTCATCAGAAATGGTTTGCTGAGGGTGTGGAGAGTGCAGCTTCAGGCACTAAACTAACATCAGTTTGTGTGTGGGAACTGCTGCAGCCTTCAAGGAACAGAACAGCAGATGAGGAGGTAAAGATAAAGCCCGAGACAGTCAGAAAGCACTTCCTGAGCCACACCAGGAGGGTATCAGTCAAGGAAATGTCTCCAATGAAAATGACTTGCTCTTGGTGATCAGTGCATTGCACTAGTTGTCCAAAAGTGCCTTCACCCAAAAAACAACAACCTCATCTGGAAAGAAAAGAGCTCTCAGTCACACAAGTTGTGAAGTTCCTCAGCTATTGAACAAACAAGCCATAAGACACAAATGGAACAAACAAACACAACAACTGGATTCTTCTCAACTGTGCCTCTTGAAATGGAAAATACCCATTTGGAGGGATGTCACTGGACATCAAGGCACATTTACAGGTATGAGTAGGTACCATTTACGGTTTTTTTTTAGGGAGGGAGGGAAGGAGAGAAAAAAGAAGGTCCAGAGAAGGAATAACTCCCCATCCCCAAGGGAAGAAAGACAGGAAGAAAAGACTTGCAAGAAGTCCCCTCAGCTTTTAGGCTAGAAGAACTTACTCTCTCTGAAAAGCTAATAATACTGTTTACTTACATCTTGCACTTAGGATGTCCCCGGTCTGACAGATGGGGAGACCCTCGTCCTCATCCTCCATGATGTTGGATCTGCTGCTTGGAGGCCTCATCAGGATGCTCTGGGCAATCAGTAAACCCAGGTGAATTGAAGTCAGAGTAGGGAAGTGAGTGGGCAGGAAAATCCTCAGGCATGGAGATAGAGGCCAGGCCACAGAGGGTGGGAAGCACCAATTTCATATTTGGTCCCCACAGATTCCCAGGACACAGAGTTTATGGTACAGGAGGAAAACATGGCACTGAGCAGATTTTCACATGAGATCCTCCAAGTGGCAAGGCAACACCAAATTACAGCTGCTTTTCTAGTGGGAGGTGTCCGTGCCTGTGGCAGGGGGGTTGGAACTAGGTGATCTTAAAGGTCCCTTCCAACCCTGAAAATTCTATGATTCTTTGAAAAGATTGGTTCACTGAGTTTTACTTTAGGATTTTGGTGCCCATCTTTCTTTTCTTTATAAGCAAAAGGATTTAATAATTACGAGTATGTATATATATAACACCTAAATATCTTTTTTGCTAAATTTAAATTACATTTTCAGGGTCCATGATGCATCTTGTTGTCCCAAGCACTGGGGAATAGGGAGGAGAGTGAAGGAAGCTCCCCATTGTAAAGAGAGGCAGCAGGAAAAATCCTGTTTGCAGCCAGGACAGAAGTGTTCTTCCTGAGAGCTGTGGGTGTGCTGTAACCACTTGCTGAGGTGGCTGCCTGTGCACGGTCCCTCTCCCATCCCTCTGCCTCACCTGAACCTCCAGGCAGCCAGGGACAGCCCCATGGCCCTCGTCCTGGCTCAGGCACTGCTCCTCCAGCTCCAGGAACTCCTGCAGTGAGTCCGTGTGGAAGAACTGGGATCCTCCAGGTCTGTGGAAGAGCTGGGACCCCACAGCAGAGTCCTCCTCCTGGCACGGCCCCACCACCTCCTTGGCACAGCCTGCGCTGCTGGCAAGGGAGCTGCCGGCACCCCCCGGTACGCGCTGGACTGGCAGGGGATGGGAATGCCCAGTCCCATATCCAGCAGCTCCAGGCTGAGGCATGGAGAGAGCTTGATGTGCTCCATGCAGGCTGACCCAGAGGCCTCCAGGGTCTTCTGGTGCCCGTGGCTGAGGCTTTCCTTGGACATGGGCTTGCAGGGGTTGGGCTGGCCCAGATGATTCTGGGTGAGCATGGTACTCGACTCCCCCGGGGAAGGGTTGGAGACACACACTTCCAACACCTGGCTCACTGGAGCCCTCCTGCTTTTCCAGACTTTCCATGATGGCCACCTGTCTGCCTTCTTGTTGGGCTCTGCTTGGTTCTGTGTTGAAACTGGTGCTGGCATCAACCTCTGGGGCACGTAGTCCTCCTCAAAGTCCTCATCCTCCTGCTGGCCCTTCCCCAGGCAACAGCAGTTCCAGCACAAACAGCCTGGCTGGCTCAGGGCTTTGCCCATGCTGCCCTCCTTACTGCTCTCATGTCTCCTGCTGGACTGGATGGTTGCTGGGATGGCCAGGCCCTTTCAAAGGTCCTTCCAAACCACACCCTGTCATGGTTCTAGGATTAGGATGTAACCATCCCAACAACCATTCCCCAACTCCTGTTGGAAGGTGTTCCAAAAGATGCTGGTGGGGAAGAGTGGAATCATAGAATGTCAGGTTGGAAGGGACCTCAAGGATCCTCTGGTCCAAGCCCTCTAGGTAATAGTGCAGTTTACATGAGATGTCTCAGCGCGCTGTTGAGCTGAGACTTGAAACTGTCCCCCGTGGGAGAATCCACCACTTCCCCTGGGAGGCCATTCCAATGTTCCACTGTCCTCCCAGTGCAAAATTTCCTCTTGTCCACCTGGAATCTTCCCAGGAGCAACTTGTGCCCATTACCCATTGTCTTAATCCATGTGACTCCTTGAAAATGGGGAATCTTCATCAGAATGCTTAGACTTGCTGGGGGAGACCCAATCCATGCTGGGGCTGCCATGCCCCCTGCAGACCCCTGCCACTCCTCCTGCTTACCCCATCCCACGTGTGGCCATGGGTGGTGAGGAGGATGTGGCAGCCCCAGAGTCCCCACTTGGCAGCTTCAGCAGCACCGTGCCCATGGGGGAGCAGAGCCTGTGGGGGAGCAGGGGAAGCAGGGGGACTGAGGGGAGTGGAGCTTGTGGGGGAGCAGGGGGGCCTGCAACCCATCACCCCAGGGTTGCTCCTCAGGGAGCACTGGGGCAGAAGGGAACCTTGGCCAGAGGAGCTGCAGTGGGGCTGCCTGTTGACTTCCAGGAGCCAGGAGGAGTTTTGGGAGCCGTGGCCGTCCATGGACAGCCCCTTGGGCCATCAGACCCGTGGCTGCTGCTGCATGGGCTTGGGACAGGTTTCTGTTCTGGGACAACACAGGGGCTCCACGTGATCACAGCCAGCCTGGTGTCACCATGTCACCAACCAGACCCTTTGGGGCAGCAATGCCAGATGCAGTGGGTGATTTCCCTCTGATGATGCCAAAGAGTGAGACATGGCTGTGTGGCAAGGATGTGGAAACACAGCTGCTCAGTTATGGTTCCCTTGCTACAGTGCCTTTCATTAAATGGAAAAAAAAAAAAAATAATTCTGGGAGAGCCTATTCTTGTGTTTCCATGTTGACAAAATTGGAAATGAAGAAAAAAAAATAGTTTTCTGGATCTTGCTTTCATCCTTACCAGTTGTACAATGTTAAAGTGGCAAGGCAACAAGGATGGAGAAAAAGGGGGAAACCTGTTTAGAAGAGAGAGAAGAAAAACAAAATTAGTTAGATATAGGGTTTAGGCAAAAACTTAATTTATTTAAGCTTGATGAAAATTTAGTGTTTTCGGAAGGCTTTAAAATATATTGCTAGGCTATCCCTTCCAGCTTACAGCAGTCTTCAAAGGCCCTCTTCTTTCACTGCATAGTTAGTGGCTGCGGAGGAATGCAGTCAGTGGCTTGAAGCTGTGAAAAACAGCCCCTTAAGTAACTGATGAGGATGTGAGGGGTGAACAGTAGAAGAAAATAAGCCATGCTCCTAGGAATGTCCTTATACTTGGCCCTTGGACTCCCACCTCTCTGGGGCCTCAGGAAGATGGTCCAACGCAAGCACGTGTGGTCTGCATCCCGCCAGAAACAACGGTTGGCTATGGGGTTGTGCTGTGTGGTCGTTTGGAGCTGTGTTGGCTTGTGTGCCATGGAACAAGGCAGGTCAAGAAAGGAGAGGATGCTGCAGGAGACTGACTCTGATGGATGGTAAAATCCATGAATGGCTTCTAGAAAGTCCAGGTGGAGAAAAGTGGAGTGAAAGCTGCTACGGGGGGAGCAAGGTCTTGGTTTCTGCCTTTGCTCCCATAGCTGCTGGCATGGGCATGGGCTGCTTGGTGGAGGGGAGATCATCCCTGGGGGAAAAAAGAGTTCAAACAGATCCCCTTCGAACATGAATTCATCCCTGTGCTTGCCCTCCCCTGTGTTTGTGGCAGCAGCGTCCTTGGACACAGAGGTCTGCACGTGCTCTGTCCCAGCATAGGGGTGCCCTGTGTCAGGGGGCACAGTGAGCTGAGCATCATTGTGGGGTCTCCTGGTGGATCTCCTCATGGTGGCACTCAGGTGCTGCCCACCTGAGCCCCATGTAGACAGGCTCCTACAGTACCTGGGCAATAGTGGGACCAGCTGGGGCTACATGTGGACAC